>NW_016107864.1:0-70147 GCF_001604975.1 Cebus imitator
CAGGCAGGAGTTCAAGACCAGCCTCACCAACACAGAGAAACCACATCTCAACTGAAAATTCAAAATTAGCCAGGCGTGGTGGTGCGTGCCTGTAATCCCAGCTACTCGGAAGGCTGAAGCAGGAGAATCTCTTGAACCAGGAAGGCAGAGCTTGCAGTGAGCCAAGATCGCACCATCACACTCCGGCCTGGGCCAAGAGTGAAACTCCAGCCTGGGCCAATGGTGAAACTCCATCTCAAAAAATAATAACAGTAATAAAAAAGTAAGATATAGATTATCTCTGTTTGTAGTATACACATGGGATGTCCTGGAGGTGGGGGCGCTTCAGAAAGAGTGATTCAAATATTCAACTAAAATAATGGACCTCAGAGCAGTCATACAATATGTTAACTGTTTATAATATGTTACTGAATCTAAGCACCTTGTTGAAAAAGCCAAGTTACATCTTGTCATTTATAGAATTATTTATACAGGACAAGACAGAAGGATTTTGGGCTTGCAAGGGAAGTTCTCCTCTGTCCTCCAGTAATTACTTCTATGCCTTCTGTCACTGTGCTTTATATACTCATTCATCAAACACTTACTGAGAAAAAACTCGTATGCTATAATGGGTTCTTGAGATGTAAAATGAGCGAGACATAATGCTTGCCTTAAAGGAATTCAGTGTAGGAGAGTGGTCAGGGAAAGTGTAGATTACCATTATTAGACTTGCTGTTTTGAAGTGGAATCTCTCTCTCTTTCTCTCTCTCTCTGAGTTCTCACATTGACTAGTTATATGGTTTTTTTTGGAAAAGCCTCTAAACTTTGCTTCCCTGTTCTTTGAAATGTCAATAATCCGAGTCAGGAGACGAAGTATTTTTGTAGTGCCTATTATTTGCCAGACACTGTTGTACATGCTTTCAATGTATTATTGCATTTATTCTTGCAGTAATCCTAATCAGAAGTTATTTATTATTCCTATTTAATAGATGAGGTAACTGAGAAACTGAGAAATGATATGACTTGCTCATGAGTATTTAGCTAACAAGTGCTTGGTACAGGGTGTCAACTCAAGCAGTCAGAGTAGAGAATTACATGTCAGCGTGAGAACCGTGGGTGCTAAAAGCAAAGGATTTCTAGGCTAGAAGCTTCCCTTTGCCATTAGATTAGACATATTCCTTTAGAAAGAATGTCCCTTTCATTTGTTCCTCCTGACCCACTCTCCCTTTTTCCTTGCCCTGGCCAGTGCCCTGGGAGCTGACACAAATGGATCATGGCATCAGTAGGCTCCGTTGCCTTTGGCTGTAGTAAGACTCAGTCAGTGGAAGGTACCAGCAAGAGGATAGAAGAAGGAAGTTGAGTGAAGCCAGATTATTTATGGCTTTGTTGGGTTTCCTTACTGTGGGGCTGTCTGTATTCCTTTCACAAACTCTGCTGTCAGAGCCTTTCTTCATTCAAACCTTTCTATCCCTGGGTCTCTTTAAGGTCATTGCTCCCTCCCCTTATCCCTTTGTTTTAGGGTTGGTAAATAGGCCCCAATAGTGCACTATCACTAAGGATTTCATTGCACCTTGCTGGTACCTTTATAAACAGTCTCTTTATTCATCTTCCTCAAATTTCCTTAAATTATTTTAATTGAGTATCCTGTCCCCTCCAGGAAATGAGATAAATACCAGTTTTATAAAGCACTAAATGATCAGCATTCTTGGTACCAACTTACCCTTAATAGTCTAATTTTTCGGCATTTACTGTCACATGGGCCTTTTTAAAGCCTCACACTTGGATGCATCTTCTTTTTGTAGAAATTTTTCCTATCCTGTTTCTTCTACATGGACTGCACCTTCCCAGTATCACTGCTTCCTTCACCCCAACAAACACACGTGCACACACACTCAACAAACCTACCTGCCACATATAACAGATCTCATTATTTTTCAAGTTAATTCATAGAATTAAAAGTCAGAGACTGCCTTCTTCCAATCTTTCTTGAACAATTTTGATCCTTTGGAGTATTATTATTATGGAGCAATTTATAGAAGCATATTATATTTTCCTAACACATATTCTGTGATTATGGAAAACAATTCTGAGCAACTTAAGTGACTTGTTTAAAAAAAAACTTTAGTGACAGTGCCATGATTTAATCCCAGGTCTGCTTGAATTCATGCCTCTTGGACTCTCCCTAGCGAGGCAGGCACAGGCAAAGCTGTTCTGCATGCTGCTCAGCAAAGAATTTTCTGTCAGGGCCTAAAAATACAAAGGGCTTCAATAAAACTTTCTAAAGGATGTGCTGGAAACTATTTTCTTCTAGACCTTTCTTTTTCTATTTTGTTGTCAATATGTTCTTTCCACTCACTACTCTTGTGAAACCAAACAAAGCAACACTTTCTGTGGTGAACACACTTGCAATTTTGCAAGTGCCTTATTTTGAACAGATGAAGGAATAACGGCTGTCTTCAGGGAATCTTATTTGAAACCTCTTAGATTGCAGGGAGGCACAATAATGAGAAACATTAGTTCAGGTAATTCAGCTCCTGGGGTAGTTTAATTTGAAACAATTGAAGCTGTGAATGCCAATACCCAGGATTTTCCCTCTGGTTTGTGAGAGGGAACCAAAGGGGCCTTCAACAGGAAGCTGGAAGAGGCAGCTTGGTAAGCAGCAGAGCTGCGACTGGTTTTCTTCCCAGCTTCCTCCTGCCAACTCCAGCGGCACAGTTGTTTCCTATTGAGAACAGATTCTGCTTGTTCAGTGCATGTTTGTGAAGAGGGAGATTTTCAGACACTCAGATATAATGCGGCATTCACACATTCCAAACTCAGCTGAATTTGCCCCCAGGGCACATGGAGATGATGCCAGAAGCACAAGCTTGCCCGGAAATGGTGATGGAAATACAGCCTCTGTTGACTTAGGGTGAGTCCAGGCAAACAGCTCAGCCACCTAGTGCCACAGATTCATGTCCAGAGCATGCTGACTCCTGCTCTGACCCCCCAGGATGGCACTGAGGTGACCTCCTCTGCAGAGCATTTCCTTGGTTAGTTCACTTTAGAGAGGTGGGTTGGGATTCAATTACGGATAAGTCTTTTCCTCATTTTTCTCCTCAGTGTCATTGCCTACTTTCTTCCATGCCAGTGACCCAGTGAAATTGATGGATATTGTAAATCAAGTCATGCCATATCCTTACTTAAAAGATTTCCTATTCTTTAGAAAACAGTACAGACTGCTTACTCTGGCTCTCCATGATCTGACTTCTAACTTACCCTTTACCTTCGTGGTCCATACCCTTTTTCTCCCCTCCTGCTGCTGCTGTACAGAATGTTTCAGAGGCCCTGAACATGATCTCTTATGTGAGTATATCTTTGCACATGCCACTCCTTTTCTTGTTAATTTCCTCCTCCCTTGGTCCATTCACTGGTCCTTCCAGACCACTAAGCACCTTCTCCTTTGGAATGCTTTCTCTGGGGTCTGCTTTCTCCTGCCCTGCCCAGAGTACCAGAAGTCAAGGGACTTCTCTTGAAAATAATACTTATCATTTTCAACTTTACAAGATGGCATCAAATATAGGAAACATTTTATATAAATGTGAAAATATGAAAGTATTGGGCAAACCAGAACTGATTAAATATGATATTATTATTTTCTGTTTACTTGCTTCTGCCATTACATCTTTTGCAGACAAGCGTTTAATCATTCACTTCTGTAGCTTTGTTCCTACCACAGTGTCTGGTTCATATTAGGCCCTTAGCAAAATTTTTTCCAATAAGCAAAAGAGATATTATGAGTGATGAGCCAGGTGGTGTCTCTAGAGTGTTCAGATATGATCCACAATCGAATTAGGAAAGCCGGTCTTTACTACTCCTAAAATCTGGGAGCTAGACAGAGAAAAAGCTAATTTTCCTATACACCTTTTAATCAATTTTAAAAAAAGTAAATTGTTTACTAAACCATGAATGTTTGAAGTTTAGTGTGTGAGGAACTTTTACATACATTGTCTTATGTGATCGTCACTAAATCCCTGGTGTAGATGTGTCCTTAAATGTTTAGAGATGGAAACAAGCTCAGAAAAGTAAAATGGTTTGTAAGGTCAAACTACATGTTACGTGGCAGAGACATGGTTCAAATACGATACTCACACCTCAAAGTCTTTAGTCTTTATACTATGTTGCTTTGCTTCTTCCCTATTCCTCTCAATATTTCCCAAAACAAGAGATTTGTAAAAATAAAAAATACTAAATACCATGGAAACTCATGCTGACAAGATTATTTCCTGTTTTATTCAACCTTTCAGATCAACTCAAGAAGACAGTCTCCGTTTGGTTCTGGGACAAATTTACTTACAAAAATGCACTAAGGTATTTTTACGATAAAAGGGGAGCAAACCTGGGACTCAACATGTTGGCAAGCAGGAGTATCTGCTTAGAATGAATCACTGTTTTCTTGCCATCATATTTATTTTTAGGCTATCTTCTATTTATGGTAAGCTAAAAGCAAGTTTGCTCTTATATTTATAATAGTGACATACTGTTTACTTTAAACATATTTAAGTTTTTAAAATATGGAATATAAAGAAAACTGAGGAAAATAGTAGTGCAAGTGGTTTCTCAAATAAGGTAAAAGCCATGAAGGTGATAAAGGAAAGACTATCATCTGGAATATCAGAAATGCCTTGCAGTGATGGTGACAGAGTCATTATAAGTGGAGGCTACCTCCTCTTTCTTTGATCTATCACTGCTTGATGCTCTTTGCTCAATACAGGAGTACAGTTTTAATGATGTATAAGGTTAGTTAAAGACACAAAGAATCTATAAGTCTTGTACTGCTCAATGTCCTTCCTATCCAAATAATCCTAAAGAACTTATATATAAGATGGAAAATAACAATTTTCATTAGCTGGACACAGTCATCCATGGTATCTACAAAGGATTGATTCCAGGACTCCTACAAATACAGAAATTCACAGATGCTCGAGCCCCTCATATAAAATAGTGTAACATTTGCGTATAACCTACCCACATCCTCCTGTCTACTTTAAATTATCTCTAAATGATTTAAACCTCAAAATCCTATTACCTGCTGGAGGTCCCATGGCATAAAAATTTGAAGTGATGACCAACACACTCAGTCAGATGCAGAGAAAAATATATTGACAAGTGTTATATATGAGAGAGTGGAGTAGTCATGGATAGGGAGACATCTTTATCTCCCCTCATGTGGTGGAAAAGAGAAGAATGTCTTTACATTCACATTGACACTGTCCATTTATTTAACTAGGATATGCTTATATAGAACCTACCAAATCCTAGGCACTGACCTAAGTATTTTTAAGTATTAACGTAATCCACATAATAGATATATTTGATAGATACTGTAATATTTTATGGATAAAGAAACTGAAGCACAGTTAAGTAATTCATCCAAGATCACAGAGCTAATGGGAGGAGTGAACTCCATACACTCAAGCACCAAGATCACACTCTTAATCACTAAGCCAGGATCAATCTGATTATCCACAAGTGTTCCCTTGGAGAGACTCAGAAATCAGTTGTGCAGAGTGATGCAGAATCATTCCTTGGATGACTTCCAGCAAAAATAAGACAGGGAGAGGAGGTCCTACTTCATTTATTCCCAAATATTGCAATATGTATACATGTCAGTCAGCAATAAAATTAACTATAAGATTATCAACTTTATGAACTTTTTCTAAAAAACATCAATGAATTGTCATTTTGACTAAGCACCATCTCTTTTAATAAGATACTGATTCTATTCACAATTACTGATTCTTACACTAAGCTACAAGTCAAAGTATAGACGTTGAGGAATTACAAGCATTCATGTCTTGGAGTCTTTGTATACCCTGACTCACAAAATTTTAAACAACTACTTAAAGGCAGAACATTTCTGCCCTTAAATATATGTATTTTTTATTTTTCAGGTCAGCTTGTGTAAATTTTTTTTTTTTATGATTCAGGTTGTATTTTCTGAGAGGATTTGGTTAATAAGACATGAGAAAAATCACCACAGAAAGCTGTTTTAAAGTGACCATCCATCCAGGTTTATACCTATAACCAAGCATAATTATTAAGAGCACCTTCCAAAATTTCCTGGGTTGGGTGATAAATTATATTGCAGTGCTACTGGAAGAACATTTCACATTAGGGACTTCACTCTCCAGTGTGGTGGAGGATAGCAATACAGAGATAAAAGACATATTTGCTGCCCTCCAGAATTTCACAGACTGGATTTTACTCTTCTTTAAGGGAGGTACTTAAAAAGAAAATCAAAATATGGTACAATAAATGCCAGAACAGAGACGTTGTGACAATGCGCCTGGGTAGTGGACATGAGGTACTAAATCTTGAGTGAGGAAGGGTTAGGGCTTAGGGACTGCTTCCAGGAGAGGTAACTCAACTTGACCTTCAAAGATCATAGATATGGATTAGTACTTGAAGATCTGATGGAAGACAAACATTCAAAATAGAAGGACAACAAATGAACTTTGATGGGTTATGTCAGGCAGGTAGTAACAGGTGCTCATCAAGAAACAAAGAATTTGGAAACAAAGTATCAGATTTTGAATCCTAAGATTATGAAATTCTGGCTGTGCCTTTGGGAAGTTAGTGAATCTCCCTGAGCCTTAGTTTCTTTATTGGTATAATGGAGAATTGTGATAATCTAACACATAGGGTTTTGGTGAGGCTTCAGTAAATTAATATATTTAAGCATTCTAAAAAATGTGTGATACATAGTAAGTGCTTTGATAGATGGGTTTAATAAATTTGAAATATGTATTATGAATGTCCTAAGTTGAGAGAGGAAGACAGATTATTGGGTGACATACCCAAGGAGTTTGCACTTGATCCTAAGGGAAATAATTATTGAAGGGGAGTGACACATAGAGGAGTGATAAGATCAGATTGGATTTTTTAAAGATTAATCATTCTTTGCCAGTGTGCAGAGGATAGAATAGAGAGGAGATTCGCAGAAAGCAGAGAGAAAAAGATGTTTTAGTCCATGATGAATGGCAGCAAGGAAGGAAAAAAAAAAAAACGTGCTCTACTAAGGAAACATTTTAGGCAGCACCACCTAACTGTATGTCAAAACCTTTACCTTCACTGTGCTATAATATATCCTCACCACAAAAGCTAATTAGCCAAAATAAGGTGTGGGGATGAATTGTGGGCCTTCAAAACAGTGATACTTTCAGCATCTATTTTTAAAAGAAACATTTAGAGGTGACTGAATGTTAAAGCCAGAAAATAGTTAATGGAATGGTCTAGTCTAATAACTCTGCAGCATGGCCACCATTAAAATATCTTGGGGAGATTTTACAAAACACCAATCCTTAGTACCCACACTTTGTCAATTAACTAAGGGTCCCTGGGAGTGCAGCTCAAGTATTACTGAGTCTTCAAACTTGTCAGGTAATTCTAATGTGCCTCGAGGCTGATGACCCCCATTGATCTCATCCAAACCCCACACTGGACAGAGCAGAAAGTGAGTCTCAGCTATTTTACTTCTTTCATGATGTGGGTAGTTATTGTGGTAACTGTCTTACCTATAACATAAGTAGTTTCTTACATACTTATAACAATATTAGAACCTTGTGAACATTTGATATAATATAAAATATCATATGTTTATGCTGGTGCTATAAATGGTGAGATAAAATGGGAGACAAAAGGAACATTATCAAATAAAGGAAAAGAGTTTGAGGGAAAGAGTTTATGCAAAAACAATATGAAGGGAGACCAATTATTCATTTTACAGACCAAGGGAAGACAAGGCTTACTATTGTAGGAAAAACTAGCTTCCTTCCAGTGTGGGTGGGGAAAATGGTAGTTATGAGAAAACAGAAAAGTATAGAGAGATGAGGAAGAAAAAACAAATCCTCCATGAAAGCAAGGGGCTCTTCTTGATTTGTTCATTTTGCGTCCTCAGCACCAAGGACAGCACTTTGCAAATAGACTAGTCCCGTGTTTTATTTAAGGTCTAAATAAATGGAAGAAAGAAAGGCATGGAAAGAAGGCAAAAGGGTTAAGCAGAGTTACTCATCCATGTTTTCTCCTTGGTCCATTAAATTGGGCTGAACAGTCTCAGAGATGAGAAAATAATTTTCAAAATGTTCAGTTCCTCCTATATACTGGGCTTCTTTTTCTGGCAGAAATGGCTTTGAATTTCTTTGACAGAGGAGTTATCAATGGTTCTCATCCTAGGTTTGGTGTTTTATTTAGACAGAACTTTTACTAATCCTCTGTGTGTAACAATGTGATTTCAATGGAGAGTAAGTTCTGGTTTTAAAATCAGACTCTGTTCATTACCACCTCACCTAGGTCCAGATCCTTCACTACTGTTAGCATTAGTTTTCTTAAAATTGGTATTGCTATGGGTTATTGTTTCTCTTTCCCTCAAATTTATATGTTGACATCCTTAGCCCTACTGTGATAGTGTTTGGAGATGAGCTTTTGGGAGATAAAGGGGATTAGATTATGTTATGGAAGTGGGACCTCATAATGAGATTAATGCCCTTATAGAAAGAGAAAGACACAAAACATCTCTTTTCCTCTATATGCATGCACCACAAAATGGCCATCTGAGGATATAGTGAGAAGACAGAGGCCTGTCTGTAAACCAGGAAGCAGGCCCTCACCAAACAGCGAAGCTACTAGGGCCTTAATTCTGGACTTTCTAGCCCACAGAACAATGAGAAATTAATGTTTGTTATTCAAGAAACCCAGTCCTTGATGTTTTTGCAAAGCAGCCCAAACTGACTAAGACAGGTATATTTCAGGCATTGGAAGGGTTTATGAGATGATGAACATAAATTTATTAGGTCCTTAGCTTACTGTCAGTGCTTACAAATGTTAGACACTACATTATGGTACTGCATTTATTGTATTATTATTTTAATGTTTATAGTTTGATCCATCCCATTGTACACTGGTGAGGGCAAAAAACCAGGATGTGAGAAACCACACAATTAGGAGTTGGTAGGGGTAGATTCCATTTCACTTGTTGTATTAGTCTGTTCTCATGCTGCTATGAAGAACTGCCAGAGACAGGGTAATTTATAACAGAAAGAGGTTTAATTGACTCACAGTTCTGCAACGCTGGGGAGGCCTCATGATGGACAGGGAAACAAACACATCCTTCTTCACTTGGTGGCAGGAAGGGGGAGTGCCGAGTAAAAGAAGGAAAAGCCCCTTATAAAACCATCAGATCTCATGAGAATACTCACTTACTATCACAAGAACAGCATGAGGGTAACCACCCCTATGATTCAACTACGTACCACTGGGTCCCTCCCACAACATGTGGGGATTATGGATTACAATTCAAGGTGAGATTTAGGTGAGGACACAGAGCCAAACCATATCTATATCGCTTGTCCTTGACCCAACCTTTTGTTTCAAACTAAAAACTCCTAATTTAACTTGGTTTGGTCTGGCACATAGTCCCCCTGTGATCACAGATTGGAAATTAAGTGTTTTAGGGTAACATGAGATGCCTCTATACCATCCATCAGGTTTCCAATACTATCCCAATGTGACAAGTTTCTTTGCAAAAGATTGCAATTATTATTCTTTAGAGTATAGTAAAATAAATCAGAACTATTGTGACTGAAATGAGAAGTCTTCTTTCTTTAAATATTTGTCTTAGTGATCTTGATTATTCCATGGGTGTAGAGAGGGTTTACAACACGGAACAGGAAGGGATTATATGGGGAGAAGAACCAGTCCTTTCTCCAGGTTACAGACATCTACCAATGTTTTAGAGTTTATATATAGCAAGATTTTAGACTGAGTTCTTCATTTTGGGTTGGCCATGTTGAAAAAATATTTTCTAATAAAGTCAAAAAAAACTATAATATCCCCCAATTTAAATCATGTTTAGGTAGTCATTTTCTAGGCTGCCCTAACAGAATATCACAGATTGAATGGCTTAAACAATAGAAATTTATTTTTCCATAGCTCTGAAGGCTGGAAGTCTATGGTCAAGTTGGATAGCAGAGCTGCTTTCCTCTGAGTCCTCTCCCATTGACCAACAGATGGTTGACCTCAAGCTGTCTCCTCCTGTGGCTGTCCCTCTGTGCATGGTGCCCCTGGTGTAGACTTCTCCCCTAATAAGGACATCAGTTATATTGGATTATGGCCCCACACAAACAGCCTCATTTCAACTTAATCGCCTCTTTAAATACCTTATCTCCATATGTGATTACATTCTAAGGTCCCGGAGGTTGGGCTTCAACATATGAATTTTGGACTGACACATTTCAGTCCATAACACCTTATCAATGACTCTTCAATGGATCATATGATTGTGACCATATGAAATGGTCCTAAAATATCTTTCACATTACTATCAACTATGGTACTCTCCCAGAAAGTCAAGTAAGCACCAAACATTTAGGAGTAGCTGAATTTCTTTTGAAGGTCATAACAAATGTAGGAATTTTATTGGAGAGTAATTCTGGTGACACCTGTGAGCACTGAGCAAAGCAGGACTGGAGAGAAAGAGAAGGGTGTGCTGTGAAGCAGTTGCAACAGAGATCTTCCACTGATCATTTCAAACTCTTGAGCTGGATAACCTTTCAGAGTAGTCCCAATCTGAGGTAATTTATTCCTTTTTGTACCTCTATATTGGAACATTGCTTCCATGGATCAGGAATACATCAAATAAGGCAGATTCCTTGTATCTACCACAGATTATATACTGCTAAGATCTAGTTACTTCATTGTAACTAGATAGTGGGTAAACTATACTAACCCCAAACCAACAGAGTGAATGAACACTCTCTTGGCTAACAGACACCAGACAACCTTAAAAACTGAGTTCCCTAACATAACGGGAAGGGGGGTCAAATATAATTCATTTTAAAAACCCTTCCTTTTTGGACTTTAGACACAACCACCGGCTGGCATTAATGTTAAAAGACACTCTTTGTGACAGTAAGATAACAATTTATAAACATGACCTAAATCTATGCCAGAGAGGAGTTAAGTCGCATAACCCAGCTGAGCCAGTACATTGGTTAACAGCCTTCCTTGTCTTAACCTAAACATTCCTATATGCCCACTCCAAGTTTTTAGAAAAGTCCTACCTCTTTAACCAATTGAAAATTAAATAATGCACCTGTGACCTGTGCCCCCTGCTTTAAGGTATTCTACCCTTTTGGGACGAGCCAATGTATAACCTCCATCTATCAATTTATGACCTTGTCTGTAACTTCTACTTCCCTAAAATGTATAAAACAGAATCATGGCCTAACTGTCTCTACTAGAAATAGCTTCTCCAAGATTCTGGTTGGTTTCTTTTCCAGGAAAAATATACAAAAGTTTGGTGGAACAAGCTACAGGCCCCACTTCTGAAGCTGACCTTGAGTCCTCAACTGCTGCTATTGTTATCCTCTTCCGTGCATTCTAAAGTTCCCTCACTCTTGACAAGAACTTTGACTATGTTGCCTTGATTGCTTACCTAACTGTGACCCAGAATGTCATCCCTGAGGGGTCTAAGTTCCTGATCACCACATCCTTCTTAGTTCATGACCACAGTAATTTGTCAATTTTCTGTCAAGGAGATACCCAGAGACAGCCCAGTGATTATACTCTTCGCTGTAAGCGTAAAAAGTGTGTATCTGCAGCCCCACCTCTCCCTCTGTCAAGATGGTTTCTTTCCTTGCTTGTTGACTTCTGTATTCAAGAAGCCTGCAGTGGCCGAGTGGCAGCTAAATTTAAAAGGTTATTGGGAAACTCACTGTGTCCCTTGCTGGAAGCATTTCCTCCTTGGGAACCAGGACCTCTGGAGCCCCAGAACCCATATTTGTGAAGATGAAAAGCACAAATACCCCAAATGGGACACTTGGAGTGATGGTAAGTGGGACCACTCATATATCCCTTGTCTTGTTCCTGCACAAATATGTTCTGCCTACTACAGTCACAGAAGCACTTCACTGGTTAAAGCTCTTTACTTCATCTTAGAAAACGGCACCCCATCCTTGCAGGACACTGTACCTAAACCAGTATCTCAGTTGTACTTTCAAGAGCCTGTCCCATTGCTGGATATGTCTAGCAGCTTCTGCTAGGTGCCAGAGTTGTAGAACCAGTGATTCCCATGTACATGTGACCACTGTCACACTTCCTTGGCTGTTACATGAGTCCCTTCTTCTCCTGCAACATTATAAGGGATGCCATGGTGGGAGGTTACTCTATGAGCTGCTATAGTGGTTCTAGCTGAGGCCCTGTGGAAAGGAAAGGTAAATCTTTACATGGAATATGTGTTGATTTCAGTCAAAATAAGTTATTTGTCCTTTCAAAGTGGAAGTACAATGCAGACAAAATACCAGCAAATAGCTGGTTGGTCTCCTTGAGCAATTGTGCCATAGTGGGACCCAGCTGTTGTCTCTGTTGCTTCTAGATTGTATTTCTGACAGTGGCAGTAACTTTATCAGTCATGAGATCCCATGCTTTCAGATCTATAAATAACCCATAGCTACTCGACACCATCATGCTAGCAATGGGATGCTGGATAACAGAGGATGGCTGATTCTACGTGGTTGTTTGATGGCTCCTGTGTAGTAGATGCTCACTGATTAACATGCAATACATAGATCTTCACACTCTGGCCTCTCCCATAGGCTCATATACATACCTTTTCCCCAGCCTTTCTTATTGCTCCTGATTACTTTTTATCTAGTTTATTTTCAGGCCTTTCCCTAATCAACCAGCCAAGCCATTCAACTCTGTCCAATAATTCCTACTTATTCACTTTAGTCCACTTTTCTACCCACACGTAGTGGATATTCACTAAAGTTTTAATCATTTGGAGCATTTCCTGTTACCATTATCTTTCAGGACTCCCCTGAGGTTTATGGTATAATATGCCTCAAACTGTACACTGTCCTTCCCAAATCACTTTTGCTGTAAGCATACACAGAACTTGCTCATTCATGAATCAAGCTTACCCTTTGTCTTCTCTGACATCGCGTCATAGGATACTTCTCATGCGGCCACAGGTGTTAGTTCTGGGAGAAATGCTGATCTAACAGTATTTAAGTCAGTATTTGTGACTGGCTTTAGATCTGGACTCTCTGCTCATGCACAAAACTAGTGTTCACTGGCCTTGCTCATGCTGGATCCACATGTGCCATGTTTACATCTTATAATAAAACTCTGCTGCCCTCTCCAGAGTCGTCTCTATTTGAAGTAAGAGGGCAGCTTTCGTCTACTGCACACGTTTTAAAGGATGTAAGAAAGAAATGAAGCCTAGGAAGTGGGAGAAGTTTGGTAACTCTAAACCCTGATTGGGATCTGATTCAATGATGAGTTTTTCATTCATATACTTTTTTAAAAATGCTGTAGTGAAAAGTTAGGTTCAAAGCCTCTATCTCTACTGACAGTCTAAGTCACTCTCACAGCTGACCTAAGTAAGGAATGTAAATGTAGAACACACTGTCATCCACAAATTTCTTAGAGGCCATAAATAAGAATGATCCTTAGAGAATAACTAATACAACTCTTTTGTTGTCAGAATGGGAGATTAATACAGAAGAATTATCTATTTGTTTTCTAAGCCTAAGTTTTCTGTATCTGTAAACTAGAAATAACAGTAGTCCCTACTCATACGTTGTAACCATTAGTAAAATCCAAAACTGTAGAGCTAGACAGTGGGTGGAAAGGACATTTGATCTCAAGGAAAATGGTTATAAATCCTCCACTTTGTTCAATCCACCATACATTCATGATTTCTACTTTTACAAATATTATACTTCAGTGAACAAGACCATTTTTTCATTCATTCAGCTTGTATATATTGATGTCTCCTCTGTACCAGGAACAATGCCAAGACCTGGAAATATGACCATTAAGATTACCTGCTTTCAGTGAGTCTATAGTCTAACTGGAAAGATTCACATTCATCAAATTATTACAAAGGAAATAAAAACAAATTGCCATACTAGGAACTCAGCTGTGGTCTCTGGTGCTTCTAGGCAGACCCTTTGATGGTGGCAGTAACTAGATCAAATCTGGAGAATGAGATCCCATGCTATTGGATCCGTACATAGCCAATAACTACTTTCTTCTTGATCCCATTGTGCTAGCAATGTAACAAATGCTCTGAAATAGAGGATGTGGTTTCCTGAATTTGCATAATAGTGTAGGTCATGGAAGATTTTGCTAAAGTAATATGTGCAGCAGATACGAAGCATTAAGGGAGTGAATTTATGGGAAAAACGTTTTTAAGTATTTCAGACAGAGGAAGCAATATATGCTGAGAAGCTTTAGAAGAAGAGGACATGACACATATAAAGAATAAAAAGATTATTCTAGCTAGAATGGAGAGACCAAACAGGAGCACGGCCTAAAGAGAATCTGCAGGGCAAGCAGGGCCAGACCATATGGGGTCATGTTCAGGGCTTTTGTCTTTACCCTGAGAGAAATGGGAAACCACTTTTTATTCAGGGGAGTTAATAATCAGATCTTCATTTTTAAAAGTTTCCTAGCTACCCTGTGGAGAATGGATTGGCAGAGGACAAGTCTGAATGACAGTAAAGAATTATGAGTCTATTGAAGTTGTCCTGATGAAAGATGATGATAGCATGGTTTAACTGTGCTAGCAGAGCTGGAGAAAAGCGGATGGGTTTGAACAGAACTTAGTAAAACTGACAGCACTTGATACTGGATTACATATGAGAAAGAAGATGTCCAGGATGACTTTCTAGGTTTTTGGTTAGTACAGCTGAATGGAAGTGGTGCCAAGATACAAACATAAAAGCATTCTCAGGCACAATGTGATTATATATTTAATGAGTTTGCTTTCATCCAAAGAGAAATCTATTACTTTAGAGCTTTTGTCAGTGTTATGATCCTTGATTTTTGAATTGTGTATCCTTTAAGAAATTAGTAAAAGTTATAAAACCTCTGTCTAGACAAAAGCACTTCCCCAGTCCCTCACAATTTTGCATGTATTTTATGGGTCTGCTTCATCCAAGTAAATTTCGTATCACATGGCATTTATGTAGTCCATGGATCTGAGGCTAGGAAACCACTAAATCTTTATTCTATAACATCTACCTTGGGGCTACACTTGTACATCGTAGTACACAAAGTTGGAAGATAAAGAACATGACTTTGCATTGCTGCTACAGTTATCCATTTATAGTATTTTACTATTGGTTAACACAAGTACTGAGGGAGCACTTGCAAAACACTATCCTAATCTTTGGAGAGAATCACAAAACACAAATGATCCTCTGGGAATCCATATAAAAGCACATCAATCCTAATGACAGAACCAAACACAAGGGTCGCTATGGCACTACTGCGAGGAAAAAGTGCCTCAGAAAAACTGCCTTCTGTCAGCTGCTCTTCACATTTATGGCTTTGTGTGAACCTTAGGGGAAAATAAAAAATTTCCTTCCCCAGGGGAAGAGTCATTTGGTTGCAGCTGCATTTGAAAGAGAATTGCTGACTTAGAATCTGATTTCATGATGAACATTTTACAAAAAATACTATATATAGCAATTATATACACTACATACTGTATACACATGAGACATAAATTATATGCCAAATCAGCTCTGTGCCAATCCGGAAATATTGAAAAAATGATACGTGCTTAAACTGCAGCTGGCAGGCTTAGAATGAAAAAAACTTTAAAGGAAAATAACGTACATGGAGATATAGCATCACCTTCTCCAAAGATTATTTTAAAATTACACAATAATTTGATATAAAATTTAATTAGTCTTGTTTTTGGAGTTTAGTGATAAGTTATCAAAGATTTCTTCCATTTATCTTATTCAGATGTAATAATAACACCAACGCATGTTGAGGGCTCACCGTGCCAGCACTTTACATATGTTATCTCATTTAATATTCATAATCATTTTATGAGATAAGTACTGTTATAAAAGCTATTTTGCTGAAGAGTAAACTAGAGTCAGAAATGTTACATAATTTTCCCAGCAGGGCTTCTTTATCAAATATCAAATGTCATAATCCAGGCTTGTCTGACTTGGAAATCCCAATTATTATCTTACAGATAACCACTTCACCTAAACCACACATCCCACCAAGGTGGACATAATGATTGTTTAATGTTCAAATCATGTCATTCTTAACCATGGAAGGGAGGCAGGGGAGTGTGGGTAGAGAAGGGCGGGGACCCTGATGAGGGCTCCAGCCTTAGATCTGTGCCCACAGACCTGAGTGACGAAAGGCATTCCTGTTTTTATGCCTAAATGTTGCATTTTCCATGACCAGTCTTGCCCCCCACACCCCCATTCTGTGCCCACAAAATACCCCAAACCCTAGCGGGCACAGAAACAAGCAGCTGGACACTGAGAGGAGCAGAAGAGCCAAAGAGCACACACACACACAGATGCCAACAGAAGCCGGCAGGTCATCAACAGTAGAATTCAGTCAGGAACGGTAGGAGAGCCCCACCACTGGGTGGCTGGACTCCAGGGGACAACTACCTTTCCACTCCATCCCCCTTCTGGCCTCCCCATCCATCATGTATTTATAGGCTACTCAATAAAACTTTGTACCTATCCTCCAAGCCCACATGTGATCCAAATTTTATGATACAACAGGGCAGGAACCCAGGATACAGAGAGCCTTCTGTCTTTGTGGTAAGGCAGAGGGTCTAACTGAGCTGATTCGCACAACTCACCTGAAAAGGGCAAAGCTGAAAGAGCTAACGCACACCTGCTGAAGCTTCGGGAGCTATAAACACCCAACCCTAGACGATGCAGATGGGATCTGAGCCCAGAAACACTCCACACAACCTACCCTCTGCATGCTTCCCCTAGGGCTTTGAGCAGCAAAGCACAGAAGAAGCAAACCACACCCCTGTCTCAGGCCCTGCGAGGGCGATAAGGGAACAACACTCCCATTTCAATAACCCAACTACCAAAAATAAGTGTTGATTCCTTGAAAACTCAATTACAGATATTCTTTCAGGACCATTTTATTTGAAGGGTACAGAAAAGCCCTAGGAAATATTCAAATATGAAAGTCAGTTTAATCGAAGTCTTCTTGTTAGACTCATATGAATGTTTCTTTGGCAATGGGAAAGATAAAACTACTTGGAGTTTGGAGGACTTTGTCAAAAAGGTCATAGTTATTTCCTAAAAATACCGACCTGAGGCCGTTAAAAGCAGTAATATCACACAAAGTAGAAATGTACCCTTGTGTGAAAAGTTCTTTTTAGTGAATTTCAGCATTTTGCCTTACAAAGCAAGTAGGACAGCTCCACTATATAAATAATGGAAGTGCATACTTGGAAGACGGCTGGGTTAAGAAATGATCAAGCAATCTTCTTTTTTTCAACATCTAAGAACTGCACATTTTAAAGCATCAACTTATTTTTACATGTGATGTAATTATTTCTAGAGTTTATTAAATTTCAGACAACTCCTTTTGGTCTCCTCTGAAAATGTGTTTGATGGAAATGAAGAGACACACAAGCTCTTTGCTATTTTCTTTCTCTCTCCGTGTCAGATGTTATACCTAGAGAGCTGTGAATAAACCCTCTCAATTATTCCAAAGCGTTTGACCCACACACATAGCTTACCTCTCTCAAATAAGTCATTAAATTGGTACAAGTCCAAGTTTTATAAGGTTAAGTTCAGAGCTCATGTAAGAGTAGGTGCTTCATTGAGGAGATAAAAAAATGCTTCCACTTGAAGATCTTAGTTTTTCATACAGTCACCTCCTTCAAAAATTATCTTTGTGGTAGGTGCCCTTTAGCATTCTAGCATATACATACACAAGAGAAATAATTAATCTGTCCCAATATTAATATGTAATCAATACTCTAACATGGTACTGCAGTGATAAGCAATCATATCTATCTAATAAAAGAAAAACACCCGTTAACACTGCGCTCTAAATAACCAAGAAAGTACATTCCTAAATCATCTTCAGCTGTAAGGTCATGATAGTTTTATGAGGGTCCAATCATGCATTTAAAAGCATCTGGGGCCCTGAAGAATTAGAGATATATTTTTTTTTGGTCCAGTTTAATGCTTGTTCAAGCTCATTAGCCTGGTCTATATAAAAAAAAATAGTTATCTAAGAAGGACAGAACTGGAAATGAAGTTCCACCTGCTGTTCTTTCCACCTGTATTCCCTTTGGTAGTCTTCATTTAAACTCACACCACATCACTTACACTTCATCACATCCTTGCATTCACCTCTGCGGTTTTTGTGTGCTATTCATTGTATCTGTCTATGCTGCTGTCTCCTATTCCCACGATCTATGCCACTCTCCTCCTATACTGATCTCTTACAGAAATACAGGAGACCCGTGTGTAAAAGGTAAAGTTAACTTCGAGAAAACATAATACACGGGAATTTGATTTCACCAATCTGATAAGTTAAAAGGAAATAAATCATTTAATGAAACTTAAAATTCTAAAATTAATTTGTAAAGAAAGTGTCTAATTATACAATATATCCTCATGTTCAGTCACTCTGGTAGTTAGATTTATTGAGTTCTATGAAATGGGTACTATTATCTCCAACTTGCAGATTAGAAAACTAGGCCAGAGCATTTAGGTGACTTATTCAGGTCAAAAAAGAGTCAAGATTAAACTATGTCTGTTTTACTCCAAAAAGAGGGTTCTTAATCATGACAGTTTTCTATCTCCTCAGGACTTGCTTACAAAGTTCACATTTATCTATTACCTGGCCTGAGATGTCCTTCCTTCCCTCTCACCATCAAAATCCAATCATACATTAGGAATGTGTTTTTCCCACACCTAACATTTCATTCCTTAGAAAGAGATCAATTAGTGTGGCTCTAGCCTTTTCTCAGAGAAGGAAGAGTGACTTATTTGGTAAATTTTGAAAGTGTAACTAGGCTCAGCTCATCTTTAACTTATTTCTTTGGGGAGTGATAATTCTTTCGGAGAAAGAGCTGTGGGGGATTCTAAGTCTTACATGGGCAGCCCATCCATATGGAGACGTAAGCCCAGTCTCGCAGTACCGTGATGGGCAGGTAAGCATGTGCAGGGGTCAGTTTCAGCAAGCCCACTTGACATTAGACTAAGCTGCCAGCCTAGTGTCATCAGTATTTATCGTGAATATTTTTTCCTCCATCTTTTGTTTCTCAACTTGTTCAGAATCAGACAGGAATGAGAGGGGCAGTTTGAGAGCCTACCCAGACTCCCAGGTCTGCTTCCTTGAAAGGCTTTTTCTAGACCCGTCAGAAATCACCTTTCCCTTTCCTGTCTCCTCAATACTTTGTATTTCCATTCTAGCCTTTATACATGCTCATTTATATTAGTGGAAAATTCTACAACTACCTATATGAAACTACGAAGCTCAGAACTGTTTTTCTCACCCATTTATAAGTGCTTCTCCCATAGGACCTAACATAGTGTTTTGTAGATAATAGGACCTCATAAACATGTGTATTTAATAGAATTGAGTCTATGCTATGTAATCTTTTGTGTAGCTTTAAACTTTTTTTTTTCATATTTCTTAATTCTGTAGTCTGTTAAAAGCCATAGGAGATGCAAACTCCATTTTCTCCTCTCTGCAGTAGACCTCTCAGGGCAGTGATTCAGGCACAGTGGGGAAGCTGTAAAATTGCCCGCCTTCTGAGTGACAGTGAACCAGTTAACTATAACCACTAGGAGAATTGCCTGTTTGTTTCTCCTCATGTTCACTCTGATTATTCACCCTGTGCAGGCCTCCAGGATGGAGGCATAGAGGGTGGCCCTGGAATTACAAGAAAGAACTTCTAGTCTCAAAAGTGGCAATACCCAGTTTGAAGCTGTGACATCTTCAGGAGTAGCTTGGAGCCAGCTGCCATTAAGCCTATTTTAGGCAGGAGGAAACCTAGCATTTTTAATTGAAAATGGAATCTTGTTGCATAGCTTACAATTTTACTCCAAATGAATATGAGCCTGACAGTGTCTCTGAAGCAATGAATTTAACACCTAGCATTTTAAGAGCTTGTGCTTATTGCCGAAGCACTAATTAATCTTTACAGATGAGAGACTAAGTGACTCATTAGAGGTGACAGAGAACATCGGTGATAGGACTTTCAGATGTCATAAGGGCCTGTGGGGGGGGTGGGCTGGATTCTGTTCATTCAGCATTATTCTTTATTTGAAGCTATTCTGTAGTTAGTCATATTCTAGTTCATTCATTTACTCACTCATTTATCCATTCATGCATCTTTGCCTATTCAATCAGCTTTTATTGGGCACTTACTGTATACAGAATCCAATAGGAATTGCTAAAGACAGAGACAGGCAAATCATTGTTTCTGCATTTAAGGATCCCACAATGAGTAACAGATCAGAGAATGATTAGTATGGTACCTAGTGATGAAGGCTATAAGGTAAGGGAGCTAAGAAAGGATAAAAGAGGTGCTCTAACCATCCTGCGGTCTAGAAAAATCTCATAAAGGAGATGAGGTTTGAGCTGAACATTGAAACCTTAGCAGGAGTTAACAGAAACAGAAGAAAATGGTGTGGAGCTTCCAGTGTTTCTGGGACAGAATGTTTCTCTGGAGAGAGGTATAGCAGATTAGGAGACTGAGCACCAGCTAAGGCCAGATTTTGAATTGCCCCACAGGCCATGCTAAGTCAGTATTTTAGACTTTCCTGCTGCTCATAGGGAACTGTTTCAAAGGGGAGGATCATGTCATAAAATTTACACTATAGAAAGTTTATTGCAGAACCAGATTGTCGTTGGTCTCATAGGAGAAGACTCGTGTTTAAGGGATTTTTATGATAGAATGACAGGACAGAATCCTGATTAAATGTCTGGTTTTGCAGAGGGTAAAGTCATAGAAAAGAGAGAGGAAATGGGTGAGAACTCAGGATAAACCCTAAAATTCCAGCTTGAATATGTGGGAGGATGGTAGTATTTACAGTAGTGTTAGAAAATACGAGATGAAAGCAGATTTTGAGATTGAAGTCTGTGAAATACCCAGATTGCAGAGAGCAGACATAGTAAAGAGAAGGTGAGAAGTATGATGAGAAGGTATAAAATAGTAATATAGAGATATTGGCTAAAACTTTGAATGTAGATGAAATCTTTGCTACATGCAAGCATATTCTCAATTGCTTTGGCTGCATAGATAGTGGTTCTTACTCTCAATAAGAAGGTCACTTTGTTTGTTCTACATGGCTGAGTAAATTAACTGTATTTTTTGAAATAGCAAACATCAAAATTATGACACATTTATGTATTATTGTCAGGAATATGGAAAAAAGACTATATGGCTAAATACAATAATTAAATTCTTTAAAAATGTGATCCTTTCTCCAGTGATCAAGAAAAAAATAAACATATGGTTATAACAGAAAAAGTGTTTGACTCAAGCCCGTATTTAACTTTATCAGAAATACATTATCCTCTCCTGCACCACCTTTTGTGCTGCTCTGCTCATCCAGGTCCCTTCCCTGCCCGTCATTCACTGCAATTTGCAGGACTGCACGTAAGTTTCCACCCTCTCTTCAAGTGTCAGAGGCAACTTATTTAGAGAAGACCTTAAAGGGTGGGAGCCTCTTTGTGCTCCACAAACTTCACATATCAGACTAAAAAATTGATCCACAGGCTGGTTTAAAATTGCTTCTCATCCAAAGTCTACCTATTTGGGTTCCATCTAAAGATTTAAACCAAACCACTTAGCAGAAAAATGAATAAAGATGTGAAGTTTAAATTGAATGTGGATTCCACAATTATAGAATTTCCTTTTCATTCTCAGTACAGGTCATACCTCTGGCCAAGAAACCCTGTATGGCCCCCTCTCACTGCCAACCTCAACGTCAACCTGATTTATAAAAGAACACTTTCCACAATACATCAGAACAGCTTTTATCTCTGTGACTAAAGTGACAGATCCTTCATGGGAGGGACCTTGTCATTCTTTTGAAGCACCTTCACACCTAGTGTGGCATCAAATCCAAAATGGGCACCCTCAACAGTTTCTGGAATTTAGTTATCTACTAACAATGCGAAATTATGATGATTATTAGGAACTGTTTTTTAATAAATTATAATTCATTGCAGAATTCTTATTTTAGAAAAGATAAAGTATCATGAATAAAAATATCAAGGGGGAGTTATGCATAATGCCCTATTTTAATGAATGAATCTATTTTAAGACATTACTTTCTTTGTTCAAGGTTTATAATATGCCTTCCAGAAATGATGGAGTTTCTTTCCTCCCAAAAAGCAAATGGATTTCTGTTCAGCAACAAAATGTGGACAATTAAGTTAGAATCAAATATTCTGAGTCATGCATCTGAAATTCAGAATAAAGAAAGTTTCTCATATTGTAAAACCATTTCTGTAATAAAAAGAGTTGATTTAATCACAAAGCAGAAAATCATAATACTGTGATGCCTCTGTTATATATACTCAGTTGTGTTCTTATGTATCTGTGTTAAAAAATTTACTACCAGATAAGAATCATCTCTGTGTTACTAGACATTTTTATAGATTTTTGTCAGCGCCTCTCTTGCTGTGTTATGTATTTGTTTTTATGTTATTTACCCAGCTGGAGAACAAGCTCCTAAAGGACAGTTTATTTTGATTCCCCAGTACCTATCACAATGTCTAGCATAAGGAAGAAACTTTAAACGTATCTCTTCAATAAAGGACAAAACAAAATAGAAAAAAACTGTTTTTCTAGAATAAGGAGCTCAAGCCTGTTTATACCCCCCGGCTTAGTCTTACATAGTGCCTGCTGGTTATTTGTATCACTATCCTCCACAGCCTAGCCTCTGACTTCTTGCCAAGAACAGTGCACAGGTAGGAAGTCAGTGAAGGTCATGAACAGACGTCAGACACCCAAAGGCATGGGCATGACCTCAAATCTGAGTAGGTAGAAGCAAAATAGAGGTGGGGATCAGAGAGTGATCTGTGAAAGCTGAATGAATCTGGATGAAAGTGAGAACAATAGTGTCTGAGGGACTGTCTAAGATCAGCACCTACAGAGGTTAATGGGTGACAAAAAAAATTAGACAGTTTATTTTCAGTGTAAAAGTTCCTTACACCAAAACCACAGGAGCCCAGAATACACCATGCTTTCTTAGTATTTATACTGTTCCTTTCACCTGTAACATACTTTCATCACCTCAGTTCTTCTGCCATTTCTTTGTGACTT
Organism: Cebus imitator; assembly: GCF_001604975.1. NCBI lineage: Eukaryota > Metazoa > Chordata > Mammalia > Primates > Cebidae > Cebus > Cebus imitator. Next base: position 23,114 of record NW_016107864.1, read on the forward strand.
ATGCATGTCAGTTATTCTCTACAAAGTCTTCAAACACCAAAACTACATTGGAAACACTTTCTATAAGGTCATATTGTCCTTTGGGCTGCCAAACCCATCACAGTGCCTGAGTATAATTCTTTCATGTGTTTTGCTAGTATGTCTGAAAGTTGAACTTATTCCCAATACCTAGAGCCTAGCACAGTGCCTAATACAGAAAGGCGTTTGATAAATATTTGTTGAATGAAATAAGGAGGCATGTTTTGTTTTTACAAATGGGAAGTAAACTGTTAAAACATTGAGTAGTCTATTCAATATCACAGTTAGCAGTATCTAGTATTTATTTATTCAACAAATATTTATCGAGTTCCTGTACTAGATTCTGTGAGCACTATATTATTAATGTTTTTCTCATCTTACAATGACTTCTTTCATTTGGTGTCTGTTTTAAATGGGTGCATTTAGTATTTTAGCATTAATGATAACAACAGTGTAGATTTGGTTCTTTTGTCTCACATTTTGCAGCTAATGGAAACATGTCTCAGGGAGGTTAACTAACTGTTCCAGGTCTAATCTCCTCATAAGAAAAGGAGTTAGAATCAAACCCAGTTCTCTCTGATCCAAAGACAATTATTTCCCTACTATGCAACTATGAATATTTATTTATAATTAATATAATTTTCTAATTTTGTGAGCAAATAAAATAGACTGTGTTCCTCTTTGATGTCTTTGACATTAGTGAATAAATATTTGGATGATTTTGTTTTCTTTGGAATTGTCTATATAACAAAAATTATTCTCAGGACTAGTGAAAAATTTACTGGCTAGATCTCTCTATGTATCTTAATTACTTTTCATGAGGCTATATTTAATTAGGAAAGCAAATAAGCTTTATTACAATTTAAGAAATCCAACTTTTAGTCAATATTTTATGGATGCTGTTGAGTTTTGCACTGAAATCCACAGTATATTTTTCTGAGTTCTTATCTGGGCTTCATAGGGCCAAAGCATCAGAAAATTCGTTTTTTGTATTGTCCATTTGCACTTTAATTATAGTTGTAAATATCCTGATACCCCAAAAGTGGGAATAAAATAACTTAATAAAATGTTAAGTACAATTAAGGAAAATTGTGATTATGTAACAACTAGATGTTAAAATGTAAACTTTATTTTATCCATTATTTAGTGCCTTCAGGACATCTATTTAACCTAATTCTGAGTTTAAGCATTTAGTATTCATGTCCAGCACTGAGGGGAGATCTTTATAGAGCTTCACTTTTACAAGTCTATAATCACATTTACCACCCTCCTCACTTTAGCCACAATCTTTTCAAAGTGCCCAAGCTTTTTGACCCCTTAATGTGACTGGATATTTATATGTGTAACTTGTGAATATGGGTATGTGAATACATGTGGTGAAGGAAAGAAAAAGATTAAAAATATCAAGGCTAAAATTAATTATTTGGACTTCAGAAAAAGCTGTGTTGGGGTGGAAGGAAGATTCTAACTGTAACAGAGTTCTAAATTTGATTCTCAGTACTGTCACTATCTCATAATCTTAGTTAAAATGTTTGAAGGCTCTTGACCCTTACTTTTCTCATAATGAGTTTAGTAATGCTAATAGTTAACTAGCAGGAGAACTCTAATGAGTTAATTAAATAATGTTGCTGACAGAGCTTTTGTAAATATAAAGCACCATACAGAGGTATATACAGTATTGAATTTAAAATTACCATTTTTCCTAGTGTAGCCATATAGTAATACGTTTAGATGCAGAGCATGTATAATTTATTTTCCTCCATCATGTAGGCATATGGAGAGAATATATATATTTTTGAGAATATATTTTTTAATGATGAATTTCTGAATGATTTTCTACTGTCAGAAAACGTGAATCTAGAATTGTACCAGAGCCTAATTTAGATGATGGGGTGGGGTGAAGGAAGGCTTTGGGGAGGATATAGCCAAATGAATAAATAAAGGCCAGATGAAATGCTGGGAGTAGGGAGGGCTTGGGAAAGGAAATAACATTTACAGTCTGACTGAATGGAAAGTACAGGAACTCTCGGATGAAACGGTTCTCTGTGGGTTTAGTAGAAGAGATAAATCTTAAAACAAAACTGTAACAGGAGGGAAAAACTGGTCAATGCCCTGATATTAGTGCACTTTCACGCTGCTGATAAAAACATACCTGAGACTGGGAAGAAAAAGAGGCTCCACATGCCTGGGGAGGCCTCAGAATCATGGCAGGAGGTAAAAGGCACTTGTTATGTGGCAGCCACAAGGAAAATTAGGAAGATGCAAAAGCAGTAATCCCTGATAAAACCATCAGATCTCATGAGACTTATTCACTACCATGAGAACAGTATGGGGGAAACTGCCCCCATGATTCAAATTATCTGCCACCAGGTCCTTCCTACAACACATGGAGATTATGGGAGTAAATGTCAAGATGAGATTTGGGTGGGGACACAGTCAAACCCTATCATTCTGCCCCGGCCACTCTAAATCTTATGTCTTTACATTTCAAAACCAAGCATGTCTTCCCAACAGTCCCCTAAAGTCTTAACTCATTTCAGCATTGACCCAAAAGCCTACAGTCCAAAGTCTCATCTGAGATAAGGCATGTCCCTTCCACCTATGAGCCTGTAAAATCAAAAGCAAGCTAGTTACTTTCTAGATACAATGAGGGTACAGGTATTGGGTAAATACAGCCATTCCACATGGGAGAAATTGACCAAAACAAAGTGGTTACAGGGCCGATGCAAGTCCAAAATACAGCAGGGCAGTCAAATTATAAAGGTTCAAAATAATCTTCTTTGACTCCAGGTCTCACATCTAAGTCATGCGGATGCAAGAAGCGAGTTCCCATAGTCTTGGACAGCTCTGCCTCTGTGGCTGGCATTACGTATCTGTGGCTGTTTCAGGCAAAGAGTACAAGCTGTTGGCCAATCTACCATTCTGAAGTCTGGAGGATGGTAGACCTCTTCTCATATCTCTGCTAGGCAGTGTTCCAGTCGCAGCTCTGTGTAGAGGGGGCTCCAACCCCAAATTTCCCTTCTTCACTGCCCTAGATAAGATTTTCCATGAGGGCCCCACTCCTGCAGCAGAATTCTGCCTGGGCAACCAGGCATTTCTATACATCTTCTGAAATCTATGCAGAGATTCCCAAACCCCAATTCTTCTGTGCACCCACAGGCTCAACACCACGTGAAAGCTACCAAGGTTTGGGGCTTGCTCCCTCTGAAGCCACAGCCCAAGCTATACCTTAGCTTCTTTTAGTCATGGATGGAGCCACCAGGACACAGGACACCAAATCGCTAGCCTGCACATAGCACAGGGAACTTGGGCCTGCCCCACAAAACTATTTTTTCCTAGGCCTCCAGGCCTGTGATGGGAGGGCCTGCCATGAAGGCCTCTGACATACCCTGGAGACATTTTCCTCATTGTCTTGGGGATTAACATTTGACTCCTCATTACTTATGCAAATTTCTGTAGCTGCCTTGAATTTCTCCTTAGAAAATGGGTTTTTCTTTTCTATCACTTTGTCAAGCTACAAATTCTCTGAACTTTTATGCTCTGCTTCTCTTATAAAACTGAATGCTTTTAACAGCATCTTCTGAATGCTTTCTGCTTAGAAATTTCTTCTGCCAGATACCTTAAATCATCTCTCTCAATTTCAAGGTTCCACAAATCTCTAGGGCAGGGGCTAAATGCCAACAGTCTCTATGCTAAAAGATAACAAGGGTCACCTTTGCCTCAGTTCCCAACAAGTTCCTCATCTCCATCTGAGCCCACCTCAGCCTGGACCTTATTGTTCATATTGCTATCAGGCTTCTGGTCAAGGCCATTCACTAAGTCTCTAGGAAGTCCCAAATTTTCCTACATTTCCCTGCCTTCTTCTGAACCCTCCAAACTGTTTCAACTTCTGCCTCTTACCAGTTCCAAAGTCACTTCCACGTTTTCACGTATCTTTTCAGCAACATCCCACTCTCAGTACCAATTTACTGTATTAGTCCTTTCTCATGCTGCTGATAAAGACATACTCAAGACTGGGAAGAAAAAGAGGTTTAATTGGACTTACAGTTCTATGTGGCTGGGGAGGCTTCAGAATCATAGTGGGAGGTGATAGGCACTTCTTCCACAGCAACCACAAGAAAAAGAATTAAGATGCAGAAGCAGAAACCCTTGACAAAACCATCAGATCTCCTGAGACTTATTCACTACTACTAGAACAGTATGGGGGAAACTGCCCCATGACTCAAATTATCTCTCACCAAGTCTCTTTCACAACATGTTGGAATTATGGGAATACATTTTAAGATGAGATGTGGATGGGAACACAGAGCCAAAGCATATCGGAGTCTACGCCTCTAAACCTTGCTTCAGCACCAGGCACGTCCACCTCAGTTATGTTTCTACCATGCGTTCTTCAAGCTAAAAACCTTAAGCTCACCCTTTGCTCCTCTCTATTTATAACTCCTCACATCCAATCCAACAGCAAATTATATTGTGGTTGCCTTCAAAATATATCGCTAACATTTGCACCTCTTAATTCCAAGCCATCTTCTTCCCTTATCTGGATTACTATATTAGATTCCCAATTAATTTCCCGAATTTCATTTTTGATCCTCTCTAGTACATTTTCCACAGAGCAACTGGAATAATCTTTAAACATAAATTAATCATATAACATCCCTCCTTGAAACACACCAATGGTTTCATATCACATTTAGAATAAAATGATTTACAGACAAAATGTTATTGTGTTTCTCTTTAGCTATTCAAAATAATCTCTTACTAGTATCCCTTCTGCACATTATGCTCTAGCCACACTCTTCTTCCTTCTATTCTTAGAACATATCAATGCTTATTTCTGCATTAAAGCCTCTGCATTCATTGTCTTCTGCCCAGAACATTGTTTTCATAGACCTCTGTGTGACTCTTCTCATATTTTTTGGTCTTAGTTCAAATGCCGCTATCTCAGAAAGCAATTCTCTTACCAGTCTAGCTGCAGTGCCACAGTCCCCTCCACCATTAGTATCTACTCCATTGCATTTACTGTTTTATTTCAGCATATATTGCTATCTAAATGTACTGTATATCTATGTGTATGTGTGTATATTTGCTTTTTCTGCTAAATTCTCTAACAAAAGCTCCATAAGACTAAATGCCCTTCTTGCCTCTTGTCATCATAGATTGCCAAGACCTAAGCATGTGCTTGACACCTAATAGTGCTTATAACTTTTTTAGCTGTTAAATTTTTTCATATGCAATAAATTTACATTTTACCAAAGTAAATGTTGAATTTTACACAAGAGCAGAAAGAGTTCCTTTTACACTACCAACTATAAATTAATTTATATAGTAAATTAATTTCTAAATAAAGCTTTTCAAAATATTCTGAGAGAATATTAGTGAGGTTTGAGGACAAAGAGAATTGACAGATTCGCCTGATAATTCCATGTATAGCAAAGCATTAACATGCCTTAGCCAAGCAGAAGGAAAATAAATACATAAATAAATTCAACAGGTGCAATATAAAATGCTAAAGTAATAGAAGATGACTGTGTGCGTAGTTTACATGATGTACCATTAGGCAGTGTTTTTGCTGGTGACAACATAGTGGGAATGACTTTTTGGAGAAGGAATAGAGTGCAAACCAAGTAATCAGAAAACATCAGGGATTCACAAACACCCATACCCCATGAGGGCATTGACAATGCCATGAATGAACCACAGTGTGAAATTAATGCACTGCCTTGTGGGGACAATGATCCCCTGAGACCTGCCTGTGATGGTATTATAGCTGTGACTCATTGTCAGCAATTATTAGAAGGAAAAGTGCCTTGAAAATAGGATAAAAACTTTATTAATAACATAACATTGATATAAGTTGGGAGGGAAGAATCTTGTTTTATGAGTTAAGAAATTATTTAAAGCTGTAATGAAATTGACATTATTGAAAATGTTTAATATGAAATGGTTGCCTAAAATGTCAGCTGATTAATAAAAAGCTATTCCATTTAAACACCACTAAGTTATTGAGCACCTATAATGAGCCAGGTATTGTGAGAAATCCAAAGAAAAAAAAGAATGAAGGTAAAGAGAGGGAAGAAGGAAGAAAGGAGGAAAAAATCCATATTTTTTTAATTCATAGAAATCACAAATTAGCTATAGCATACACAAGTAAACAACTGAATATACCTGTCTTACTATGATTAGAGAGAACTGCATTAACAGAATATAAACAAAGCATAATAGCAGATATATGAAAAAAAAATTCATTATTGAGAGAAGGGAGGATTGGCTGTCAAAAAGTAATTAATGCCAGAATGTATCCTTCAAGGATAAGTATGATTTAAACAGAAAAAAATTGTTTCAATTGTTGAGTAACTGATATTCTGGTGGTAGTTACCATATAGATAAGTAGACAGGTATCTCACTGTCCTGTCTATTACTGATGCACATGGTTATATTCAAGAACATACCTGATTATAGCCACTGTTTGCTTTTTTCTGGTTTGAACTGTAAACTTAGCACTTTAATTAAAATCATTATTTTCCAAGGGTAGGTAGCTGCTGAATGTTTATATTTTGTTCACAAGAACGTTGCATGATGCTGTTTGACATCTCACAGGCCCTGCCTCCTTAGTTCGGCCACCTTCCCGGTGTCCTAATAGGCATATACTGATACATGGAAAGTAGATGAGTCTGTAGCTCAGGCAGAGAGCTCTGGTCTGGATACAATAAATTTCAGAATCAGTATCAATAGAGATGATTGCCACATGCATAGGGAAGTAGGTTATGTATTGGAGGTCCTGACTCTCAGTTACTTTAAATCAGTTTATCGGATCTAAATCAAACAGTAATCATAATTTTAATATTCTACTACAAATATTGGTAATCTTGCTGTTTTACATGAACACTATATTTTTCATAGCTAAATGTGTAGTAGTATAGCTGGTGGCTACAATTCGGATCATTTAATGAGTAGGACAAGGAATAACCATAAAAATGGTTTTCCACTTTCTCAAAAAAAGAGCATACAATATGAATAACAAAAAGAAGGTCCAGTACAGTGGCTCACAACTGTAATCTCAGCCTAGGAAGAAATTACAGGTGTGACACCTCCTTTGGGAGGCTGAGGTGGGCAGATCACAAGGTCAGGAGATCGAGGCCAGCCTGGCCAACATGGTGAAACCCCGTCACTACTAAAAATACAAAAATGTGCCTGATGAGGTGGTGGGCACCTGTAATTCCAGCTACTCAAGAGGCTGAGGCAGGAGAATTGCTTGAACCCTGGAAAGGAGGTTGCAGTCAGGTGAGATGGCACCACTGCACTCTAACCTGGGTGAAAGAGTGAGACTCCATCTCAAAAGAAAAAAAAAAATGAGTTTGTGGACAGTTGGGGAAATATGATCCAGAAATGAAAGGGAAGAATAAAACTTCAGAAGAGTACTTCCAAACCAAACAGCACTGGCTTACAAAAGCTAAGAGAAGAAGAAATTTCAAAGAGAAAGGGTTCAATAGCAGTCAACGACAAAAAAGTAAATTGCAAAAAAGAATGTCAGCACTTAACAAAGCAATTTCGTAGGAAGTGTCAAAGAGAAGATGACTTTTAGGAGGCAAGGAATTGATATAGAAATGGAAGTATGAAATGTGCTCCATTAATACAAGTTTGAAAGTAAACAGAAAAAAATGTAATATAACTCAGGAGGGGATGAGAGCAAATTAACTTCTTTTTAAAACAGATGTTGAGAATTGTATAAATCTGAATATCCTGGAAAAGGGGAAATTCAATGAGAAAAACTGAAATGCTGACAAGAGTTCTGAGAGCAAGTCCACACATGTGTCTTAAATGGAAAAATCTGAGGTCTAGAGAGACGATGAAGACATTGACTCGGACACAGAATGAGTCATGACGATATCTTACAAAAACCACAGAACACTGCATAATTCCTGCTGTAATTGTCTCTCATCTATAGTTCTGAACTACCTTTCTCACATAGTATTTGACACTGTGATGAATTTCTAATTTTCCTTTACGCAAGTGATACAGGCCTTTTTATTTAAGAGACCCTGCAGTCTTCTAGCGCTAAAATACACAGACACAAACACATGTACACACACACACGCACATACAATAATCCTTTAACAATCCCCTAAGGACAAGTAGGATATTTGCATACATCACGGGGTACTCCATAAAGAGTGGATCTCATACTGTTACTCCTCCTTTACCATATTCCTTATATAATTTTTTCAGCATGCTTTTCAGACCATCAGAAAGGCCCTAGAAGGAAAATGATAAGGGTGATGTAACAGAAGGTGGGATGTAGATACGGTGAAAGATCAAGGTGTGAAATATTAGTTTGATGTTGAGAATGTCACGGAAGTAACCCTCATAGATTATCAGCACATCAGAAGAATAGATTGTATTCGGTGTAAGATAATTAGTGGTTTAATAATTTGAAGTTGGATGAACTCTCAGGCATTTTTGTCTTATTAAACAAATTAAGAAGATGAAGAATGAGGAAGCAGAAACTAAGGTTTAAGAGATAGTGTATTCATAAATAGAATGGTGCCTTATTTCAAATAGATTTGTTGACCATGTGGTCAAGCTTTTGTCTTACTGAATTAATATAAATCAAGTATGATGAAGCTAAGTGACAGCAACAGAAACATTGATGAGATAATGACACCTGCTGTTCAACTATTCACCCGCCAGAGTTGCCAAACTAATTCAATCTAGCTTCCTCTCAGCTTCTAAATTAAAGGGACTCATAAATGTATTTGAGCCCCAGGATATTATTATATGTGAAGCTAACTAACTTTGATTCAACTTCCCAGTAATACAAGGCAATAAAATCCAGACAGACTGATAGTATATAGAGACTTGTTTCTAAAATATAAATCTGATCCTCTCATTGCCTGATTACAACACTTCACTGTATTATCATTGTTCTTAGGACAAAAACTAAAATCTTTAAAGTGGCCTGTGACTTTCATATGATGTGGAGTTTGTCTTGTTCCATTATCCTCCACATTCTCTGTACTAACCTTCTTTCACTTTTTAAAATGAGTCAAGCTTTATTTTACTACAGAGCTTCAAATTGGATACTTTTTCTTCATGGGATATTGACTTATCTGGCCAATTATTACTGGCATACTTCTTCACCTAGTTAATTACCACTCATCTTTGGAGCTGAGATTAAATGTTCACTCTTCATGGAATTCTTTCTGGCCCCAGAGTAGATAAAATCTGTTTCTTCATTATATTCCCTTCTATTGTGGTCATCAATTTGTAATGAAAAAAATATATTATTTAAATTTGGCATTAGCATTTTTCTTCACTCTTATGGCATCAAAGATATATTTAGTGGGTACTGTACCTAAGTTCAATGACTGGCATTCAGGATATGTTAAATAAATGCCAGTTGAATAGGTGAATGAATAAATGAGAAAATTATGGAGGAGAAAGAATGAGCTAATTGCTAAGCTGTGTTGAAAGGTTGAGTACTGATGGTGAGCAGATGACAGTTTGAGACCAGCCTGGCTAATATAGGAGGACCCCATCTTTACAAACAATTAACAATTAGATGGACACACATGTAGGTCTAACTACTCTGGAGACCGAAATGGGAGAATCACATAAGGCTAGGAGTTTGAGGCTACAGTGAGCTATGATTATGCTACTGCACTCCAGCCTGAGAAACAGAGTGAGACCCTGTCTCTAAAAAAAATTTCAGAAAGAATGAATAAAAATGTATTATGTTTATAATCTTAGTTCTACATTCTTTTATATATTGTGATTTTAATTTGTCAGTTTTCAATACTATCTATTAATTCCAATATTTTAAAATGTGTACAGCACGATTGTTGGTAACTGATTATCTGACTGTAGCAACAACATTCCATGTACTGTGATAATATGCATTATTAAGCTAAAAATTTTCCAATTTCCAATATTAAATGAGTCTCTTTCTTATAATTAAATGTTTAATGTAGCAAATCAAATGCAAAGATGCAGCCTATTGATCAATGGTAAATTAATAATCACATGTCAATTTAACACCTCCTTATAACATTTAATATTTTTGTTGTTGATGCAAATAATAGAAAATTCATTGTAGACTGGCTTCAGCATTAAAGAGGATTTATTAGTTTATGTAATTAAAAAGTCCAAAGTGGTTAGGTTTAAGGTATAGGGTGATCAGGATTCTGGCTCCATTTCTTTGTAATTCTCCATATTTTCAACTTGATTCTTGGGCTGATTTTTCTTGTTGTAGAAGAATCACTGTAGCAGTCACCAGTCTTACAACCCCATATACTATTGTCCAGTGAGAGAAAGAGAATATCTGTGCCCCACAATTCCCAGCAAAAGTTCTGACTAGGCTGAGAGAAACATAAGTGCTAAATATATTGACTAAGGTTATCTAAGCTAATAGCTAAAGCAGAAAGACTAATTACTCTGGTTGACAGACACCAGTGTGGACCCTCTAGAGTTAAAACATGAATTTACAACAGGAGAAGACAGGAGTGAATATTGGGAGGAAAACATTACCCGTTATATTGCAAGTCAGCACTCCTAGATAATGCTGTAAATGTACTACTGAATAAAAGTTATGACATGTTGTGTATATACCTTCTAGTTACATAAATGCATATAGTAAAATTTACTTGACGTTTACATAAATACAAATATGAAATTATAGGTGGCCCATCAAAAAAGTGTAGAGTTCTTAGTTTACCATACAACCTTTCATCCTATTACTCTATATTTCCACAGCTTTCAAGTATTTTTTCAAGCACTTAGGTAATCAGAAGAGATTATATTTTTATTTCTCATGTAATTAGCTCTTCTACAACTTCAGATTAATTACTGAGTAATTTCAACAAAATGACCATTTCTTGTCCCCTTTTGACCATAAGCATTAAATGCAATGCCTTGCACACAGTGATACATAAATAGGTGTTAATTAAATGAAAGAATGAACTTCAAGTTTTGAAGATGCATTAAGTTATCAAGACTATAATTTTTACTTTAAAAGTATTTTCATTATATAGCACCTTGAAAATAATGGAGTCTTTGAATTGAGGGATCCATTGTGTCTCATGCACTTATTCGTTCCAAAATTTATCAACACAATTGAAAATCTCTTTCATTAATTTAATAAATAATTTCTCAGTGTTTACCATTTGCTAAGCACTGGAATATAAATATAATAAAGATATGATCCCTGCCCCCATGGTACTTCAAGTGTATATGGGGTGGTGGTGGAGGTAGAGGTGAATAAAGAATGGCTTCTCATTGTATCTCAAACGATACCATAGGCATATAATAGGTGCCTGATAAATATTTGTTACCTTTACAAATAATGCATGAAAACTGAATAAATAATGCCCTTTACAACTCACTCCCTTTCTCTGGAAGTGCTGAGAGTGGGGCCCCAATCAATCATGGTTATAAAATTATTCAATTAGAAGAATAAAGCACTGAATTGTAAACTGAAGTGTTTGAGAGTGTTATAATAAAATCCATGACATTAAATTTATCATTAATAGAAGATAATAATTTTATGATGGCAACTTCCGTAAAGGATAAAATCCTTTGACTATCCTAATGATCCTTCTTGCTGAGTTCTCTATCATACCTAACCTTAGGGTTTTTATCCAAGAGTTCATGAAACCAGAGCTGCAGTTCCCAGCATTGGATGTTTATCACTCTCCAAATACTATGATTCTCTTACGTGTGAGAATGCTTAGAGTCTCAATTATGGCCATCTGTTATTTCTGTACTTCCATATTCAATCCTGTATTTAACCTTCTACATGGCCACATTGGACTCCCAATTTTTCCTTGTTGCTAATTCAAACAACATTTATAGAATGCCTATTATATGTTAAAATCTTTGACTCTGTTTGAGAAACATGGGACAATGAGTCCAAGGTTTTGAGTTAGGATGACATGAGAGAAGTCTAGATAGAGCAACTAACTAAGGAGAAAATATAAGTTTTATTTTAAGTAGAGAGTTTCAGATGAGAATAGGGCCCCCAGATAGACCTATCTAGCAAATAATTATAAACTTGAGACAGAATCTTTACACAGTTTGGAAGCAATGGGAGCTACGGCTAAGATGGCTTCTTACCACCATTTACACATGCCATGAAAATCTTCACCTTTGTGCCTGATAGTCCCTTTAGCTGAAAAAATCTGTTTTTGCGCCAACACAAAACTCGTAGATACATCAAAACTCAGTTTAAGTCTTTTCTTTAAAGCCTGCTGTCACTATTTATATTCCTGTAAATACCCTTAGCGTTCAACTCCTCTTCATGTGTACCTTATAATATTTGCCACTTGCTCATATATAGCTTTGGGTTGTTCTAAGTTATTCTCTGCATCAAAATTGTATTAACCCAAAATACTCAAATTTTCTTGAAGACAGAAAATATTGCATCTCCTAACCTCCTTGAGCCTAAACCTCAGCATAACCTCCAAAGATCCTTCCTCATTTAAATTGCCAGCATATCTTTCTCTTCCTTAATATAACACCGTCTTTATTCTTTAACAATTGCCTCACTCTTTCCATTTACTCAATATTAAAGACACCTGCTGTATTGACAAACAATGAATTAAGTGAAGTGCTAAGACGATGGAACTAAAATAGTTTCTTGAAAAAAAGAAGCACATAGAAAGGGCAATCATTTCTATCGGGGAAATGCACAGTACTGATATTTTGGGCCAGTGTTATTGGAGGTTCCTCTAGATCAAGCTGTCTAATAGTTGTTGAATATTTTGATCTAGAGCACAGGAAGAATAACAATGCTAAAAATAGATATGTAGAAGTCATTAGATATAAATGGTAATTGGAGTCATAGGATGAAATCCAAAAGGGAAACTGTAAAAGTGCAACAGAAAAATATCAAAGACAAAGCCCTAGGAAACATTCATATCTAAAATTGGCGTGTAGGAAGAGATTCACCTGGAGGATAGAGAAGAAGGAAGCAGCCTGGTGAGGGGAGTCTTAGGAGAGTTTGATACTATAGAAGCCATGGGATGAGTGATTTTCCAGGAGAAAGCAGTCAACTATCTCAAATGCAGCAAAAGTCAGTGACTCCCAACACTCCTTCTCACACCCAAATACAACTCTGAGTGATTCTTCACTTGACTCTGACATTTCTTAGATCCAATATACAAATAAGATGTTGGTTCTTCCATCTTACTTGTTTGAATCCTCTCAGTGCTTCTCTATATATAGGTCTAAGCCACACTCACACATCTGCTTGTTCCAAACACAACCTATAACATAAATGCTTGGTAATTATATACTACAGTATGGATCTTTTTTTACAAATTGCATAGTCTCCCCGGTCTGAAATTACAGTTCACTATGAACCATTTGGCACTGCCTGTTTCTCTGTGTGTCTCTCATAGTCCGGGTTCATGTTTTCTACTCAATACATCTCCCTAAACACATTTTTCTCTTTTTCTGTCTCTGAGATATGACTTATGCCCTAATTGGACATTCACGTATGAACAGCCAGTACATTTAAACTATTTAGGAGCAATACAAACTAGAAAAGGAATTTTGTCAGCCTAAAAAATTATAACAAATGAATTTCTCAATTCTCGTAACATGCAGCATCCTCATTAGATGATCACATTCCCTTTACCAGTTCTACGAAATACAGATTTATTGATAATATCTGAATTAAATATCTCAGGCCAGACTTCTCTACATTTCATATTATATGTGTGACTATGTTTGTGGCATATTCACAAGATTGTTTCACAAATGTTTCAAAGTTAGCATATTTAAAACTAAACTTTCCCCAAGAAACCTATTTCTCTTTAGTAAATGGTACTAAGAGCTCAAATCAGAAAATTCTGAGTCATTGTAGATTTGTTTTCCATCCTCGTACTCTATGGAATATTATTCATAAAACCTAGCCTCTTTGGCCTCATAAGTACATTATTTCATACTTCAGTTTCTTATTTTCCACCCTATAATCACTTCCTTGTTTCAAATCATCATTTCTCACCTGACTTATGGAAATGGTCTCCTAAAAGCTTTAAATCTATTTGCAAGGAAGAGTCATCTATCAAATAGTAAAAGTTAGACTGTGTCATGTTCATGTTTTAAATTTCTATGAAAATTAAGTGGCTGGAATTTTTCCTACATAAAAATGTGTGGATTCATGCCTCTCTGCCTTCATCCATGATATTTGCAGTGCTACAAATGCCATCTCCATTTTTACATCTGACAACTTTTGCAAAAACTTCAAGACTCCATACAGTAACTTTTCTGTTGTGTTTACCACTGCATCCTCAGCATATAAGAAACTCAACATATAAGGATGCAGTTTACCACTGTATCCTCAGCATATGACAGGCACTTAATACATATTTGCTAATTGATTTCTTCTGTCTCAATCATGACCATTTTACTTTTTAGCACCTTTCCGTTTTTCCAGTTATTAGCAATGTCTTTTTATAACATTATTGCTGTAATTATTCTGTATTATATAAATATGACCTAGAATTTTATATTTTACTTTGAACATTTTTTTTCTGGATGATAGCATTTACTCCTGTCAGATTTGAGTAAATATATTTTTGCTATATTCAGCAATAGAGTTTTCTCAAAACTGTCCTTGCTTTATGTGCATTTTACCAATTATCAGCTCTCTGCCATTTCAGATTTGAGACAAGATATCAACTTGTAAAAAATAAAATAACTTTTCCTCAAGACATGGGCCCAATTTTTCATGTCTCATTTTCTATAGGTCTTTGTTATACAGCTTATTCCATTGTATTTAGATTATATTTTTCCACAGTCTTTCTTTTCTTCAAGTGTTTCTTTCTTCAAGTCTTCCACCAGAGTGTAAGCTTCATTTAAGACAGAAGTAATATGTTTGTCATCAAATTTGACTTAAGCCTGAAACATAGTAGATGCTTAATAAATGTTGATATACTTGGACTGGACTGAATTTGGTCCACTATTTTCAAATTCCAAAAGGATTTTCTAAGAATTATAAATGTCAATTTTTAAGCCTAAATATGGGTAACATAACTCAACGTTACCTATAATCAGTTTTATCATGATATCACTGGACTTTTTAAAAAGTGGTAGCTAAGGACTCCAAGATATTCTTTAAGATGCCCGAGCATTTTAAGACTCCTAAGAATGAAATGAATTAATGATGAATCTCCTTTATGCAGAATTTGCTGCTGAAATTTTACATGCCAACATTATAAATTTCTTAAGTAATTAGAAGCTTTAAGGTTTGTGTTTAAATCAAGATATTTTAATGCATTATAACATACAATCAAAAGAGCACAAAAACCATAAATGTGTAGTACATTGAATTTGCTTGAAGTTAACAATTTAACCAATGAGATCCAGAAATAAAACTTTACCAGTGCTCCAGTGTGCAAGGTCCCAAGGTTCCAGCTTGCTTATTCCAAGTCTAACACACTCTTCAAAAGGAACCAATGTTTTAACTTCCAATATTGTGGGTTACTGTCTTTTTCAAAATTTTATGTAAGTGGAATATGTATAATCTTCTCCTTTCCATATATTTTCTTTAACCTGGTATTATGTTTATTATATTATTCATTTTCCTTCATGTACAGTAGTTTGTTCATTTTCATTTTTGTCTACTACTATATTACATAAACTGTAATTCATTATCCTTTCCACTGGCAAGGAACATTTTGGTTGTTATTAATATGAGGCTATTTCAAGTAGTGAAATATTTGAAAGGCTATTATGAATGCAAGAGTTCAAGAAAGAGGAAAGAAACATGAAACATGGCTGGCAAGTTTGAAACAGGTTTACTTTAGATAAAACCTGAGAGGTGTTCATGGCCAATTTTAGTCAGGAGAGCTTTCTCTTACAGACTAAGATTATATATTGGTTTTAGTTATTACGAGCTTGGAATCTTTCTGTGTGTGGAGCAGTTTGTGTTAGGGTTGGAATCTCTCTGGGAGAAGGGGAGGTTATGTTGGGGCAGACATCTTTCTGACCCAGAGAAGGCTTATCTCAGGGCTAGCATGTCTCTGGTTGGGGAGGAGTTTGGAATATTTCTGTCTACAGATGTTATTTGTAGTTTACTGATGCTGATGTTATTTGTAGTTTGTAGTTGTACTGACTTTAGCCATTAAGCTGATGATCTTTGAATTTAAGATGTTTTTTTTTTATTAAGGTGAATTTTAGAACGAAGGGCTTGTCCAAGATGGCGATGTTTCTGCTCTGTCAGTGAACATTCTTCTACATGCATTTTGGTGTGTATTTAATAGCATTTCTGTTGGAAACATACCCACGGCCAGAATTGCTGGCTTATATTGATGCTTATATTCGGTTGTAGTAGATATTGCCAAATAGTTTTCCAATGCGATTATACTAACCTATGCTCTTAAAATCAGTGATTGAGAATTGCAGTTGCTCTTCATTTTATAGTGCACTTTGTCAATTGTTTTTAACTTTTTCATTCTTGTCCATGATAGTGCCATTCATAGTGGTTTTAGCTTGTGTTCTCCTAATGATTAAAGTTAACCACTTTAAAAATTTTTACTGGTCATTTTAAATCCTATTTTGTGAGGTGAGAAGTGTTCAAGCTTCCTGATCACTTATTTTTCTATCGCATTTTCTAATTTTATATTAATTTGTATAAATTATTTATATACTTTAAATGAGTCCTTTTCAGACTATCTATAAGCTATCATTTTTGTATCTGCCCTCTGTATACACAACACACACACAGACACACACACACTCTCTCTCTACAAGATCTTCTAATTTGTGGTCTACATTTTTACTCATTATCTTTTGATGAAAATAAGCTATTAGTTATATTATAGATACCTTTAACAATTTTGACTCTAGCAGTTCTTTCTATACCCTTTGTGAGGAATCTTTCTTATCCAATGTTGAAAATATCTGCTTTTGTTATTATCTAAAAGATTTATTATTTTATCACTCCTATTTAGGTCCACAGTCTAGCTTGAATTGAGTTTTGTAAATGATATGGATTAAGTATCAAAACTCTTTTTCATAAAGACATACAATTCATAGAATCTTTTTTTATTAGAACATTTTTTCCTACTTTGCAGTGTTGCCTTTGTTAGAAATTAAGTGTCTCTGTATATGTGGAACTGTACTCTGTTTGTCTGTTTATCTATTTCTACAAATTATATATAACTTTCTAAAGCCTTAATATATAATGGTACATTTTCAAATAAACTGTATTCTTTATTAAGTTTATCATGGCTATTTTTAGACTTTTACATTTCCTTATAAACTTTAGAACCTACTTGTAAATATTCTCTCCACCTCAACCCCACCAAAGAAAACTCACTGGAATATTGACTGAGATTACAATCCATCTATAATCGACAATTAACTGTATATTTTTGATTCATCTAATTTATGAATACAGTATGACTCATCAATTAAAGTCTCCCATAATTTATCTTACATGCATGAATAGATTTTTCACATATTGTTTAGATTTATTTCTTTGTATTCAGTGGTTTTGAAGTAGTATATTTAAATTTTTATTTTGTATTTGTTTTGGATATATGGAAATTAAATGTATTCATGTAGGCCAAATCAGTATTCACCAGATGTTCTAAATTCCTTTGTTATTTGTAGTAGTGTATCTGTAGTATATCTACAGATTATTTCAGATCTTCTAGGTAAATAATTGCATTATTCTTGCCTAATGACAGTTTACTCCTTTTTATTTCTTTTCTTCCCTTATTGAACTTGCTAGAGCATTCAATAAAATAGTGGAAAAAAGTAGTAAGAGATCTTTTACTTGTGCTAGATATCAGGAAGAAATAGTTCAACATTTTACTGTTGTATTATCTTTAAAGACTCTGGCATAGATTAAGGAAGTCCTCTTTTTTTGCTAGGTTGCTAAGGACATTTTATCAGAATAATGTTGAATTTGTCACGTTTTCTTTAATTTATTGACTGCATTATGTTATTAATGTGGTGCATTAAGCTGACCAGTTTTAAAAAACTAAAATAACTTTACATGTATATGCCACATTTTCTTTATCCATTCATCCACTAATGCACATTTAGGGTATAACTACATCTTGATTGTTGTGAATAATGCTACAGTGAACATGAGGGTGTATGTATCTCTTCAAAATTCTGATTTTCATTATTTTGGATATATACCCAGAAATAGGATTGTTGGATCATATGGTAATTTAATTTTTTAACATTTTAAGGAAGCTACATACTGTTTTTCATAGTGGTTGCACCATTTTGCTATGGATAAACCCTGAGAACATTATGCTAAGTGAAATGGCATAATGTCTGCTAACGACAGGAAGACAAATACCTCATGATTCCACTTGTAAGAGATGTCTAAAGTAATCAAATTGATAGAATCACAAATTGAATTGTGGTTGCCAGGGGCTGGGAGAGGGATGAGGGAAATGGGAAGCTACAATCAAGAAATACAAAGTTTCAGTTCTGCAAGATGAATAATTTCTAAAGATCTGTTGTGAAATACTATGCTTATAGTTAACAATATTGTACTGTACAGTGAAAACTTTGTTAACACAGACTTCTTGTTATCTGTTTTCACCACAATAGGTTTTCATTTCTGGGGTAAACCAAAGTTCAATAATAGTATTAGGATTTTTATACATTGCTGGATATGGTTTCCTAATATGTTATTTGAGATTTTTCATTGATATTTATGAGAGTTTGGCCTATATTTTGTCTTTCTTTTGAAACCGTTTTAATATTTAGATATTACTGTTTTGCTGGACTTACAAAATGCAATGTTTCTCTTTGCTTTGCTTTGAAAAAAAAATTGTTGAGTATTGGTGTTATTTCTTCTCTAAAGGTATAGAATAATTTGTTAGTGAAGTTGGTGGGCCAGACTCCGTGTGTGTGTGTGTGTGTTTGTGTTTCTGGGGAGGTTTCAAATAAACTTCTATTGATTTAAGAGACAAAATTATTCTGTTTTTATATTATATCTGTTTCTGTTTCATTATATAATATTTATGTAGGAATTTGTCTGTTTTATCTAAATTTTCAATTTATCATCTCCATAACATCTTTGACAATATTTTTGGCTGTCCTTTTACAATTACTTTTTAATGTATGTTTATAGCTTGTGCATTTCTCATTTTTCCTTCATTATTTTTGCCAAGTGTTCATAAATATTCATCAGTTTTATTAGTCTTTTTAAAGAACCAATTTTGACTTTTCTTTTTCTACTATACTTTTTTAAAGCAATTCTACATAAATTTTTACTTTTCCATGACCTCTACATTTTGGGGGTTTAATGTGCTTCTTTTTCTCACTTCCTGTATTTTACTTTCAATAACTTTGCCTTTAATTTCTAGCAGCTTTACTATGATAAGCCTGGATATGAATTACTTCATATTCATTCTGCTTGGATTCATCATACTTATTAATCTGTGTCTTAGTGTGTTTCATACTGGTTGCACCATTTGGTTTTAGAAATACACCATCATCGTCTCTTCAAATATGATTTCTACTCTATTCTCTTTTTTCTTCTCCCCCTGGAATTCCAACTATCTGAATTAGATGTTTTCATCGTGTTTTATACTTTTCTATATTCAAAAATTGTGTTTTTCCATGTTTCAGTCTGGATATTTTCTATTTCCCTAAGTTTTCTAAACTTCATTTTAGTTGTGTTTATTCTGCTGAAGCTGAAACATCTGTTGAGTTCTTACTTCAGATTTTTAATTGTTTAGTTTCTTAAATGTCTCTTTTCTTTTTTTTATAAATTACTGCTTTCAACTAAATTATCTGACTTTTCATCTCTTCTCTTGAATATGTTAATCATAGTTATTTTTAAATTCACTCTTGATTCTAATGATTGGGATGGGATTGATTTCATTGACTGTTTTTCCTGGTTATCAATCATTTTATTCTTTTTTTATGCTTTATATGTGTGTCCATTTACTACTGAATGATAGAAAACATGTATAAAAATTGCAGAAGTAATCTAGGCTACATCTGATGTTATGTTCATCCAGAGAGAATTTGCTGTTGCTTGTTTATAGTAGTTAGAAGAGAGGAAGACCATTTTAAGCTAGCTTGATAGTGAGAGGATTTGAAGCAGTTTCCATTTTTGTTGGAGCCTGACACTTTCCAGTTTGCCTTTACAACTAAAATGTAGCTTTAGGGATCCCAAATAAAAACTCAAAGTGATTACGATGTGCAGCGGTTTGTTTGTTCTCAATAAAACTTGGGCTGAAATTTTATTCCCAATGTGGTGATATTGGGTGGGGCCTAGTGGGAGATGTTTGGGTCTTGAGGGGAGATCTCTCATGAATGGCTTGTTGCTCCTCTTTCTCTCACTCTCTCTCTCAAGAGTGAGTTCTTGAGATTCTACTGATTCTCGTGGGAATGGACTAGTTCTTGGAGGAGTGAGTGATTGTAAAGTCAAGACATCTCTCAGGTTTCCCCTCTTTGCATGTATCCACTTCCTTTTCCACCTTTTGTGTTGAGATACAGCACAAAAGCCCTCACCAGAAGTCAGAGCTATGCCCTTGATCTTCTCAGCCTGCCAAATCAAAAGCAGGATAAGCCTCTCTTTTTTATAAATTACCCAGTTGTGAGCATTCTGTTATAAACAATAGGAAATGGACTGAGACACAGGGGCTTTTTCTTCTTGGGGATCAACAATTACAATTATTTTTTCTTCAATTCAGTGTGACTGCCTAAAGCTCTGCTCGTCTTTCCAATTTCTTAGCCACTTCTGAGCTTTTCAGCAAATGCCTCCAAATTAGCAAAGGGCTGAAGGGATAAAACAGTATCAATATCTGCTTTAAATGTCTGTGCTTCTCTTTCCTCCCAGATTTTCACTGATAAGATTTTAAATGTAATATTAACCCAGAACTCAAAAACTTTCAAAGCTCACCTAGTGTTTCTGTTGTCCCAACATTGTAGCTTCTTAGCAATGAATTCAACTTTAATGAATTGTCACATACTTCAAAGGGAAAGTCTTTCCTCAGTATATTATTTTTTCTCTCTTTCCAGGATCATGGTCTCCTTAGTACTGGCTGACTAGATAGCTTTCTGACAACTTAAACAAATTTAAAAAATTATTCAGCCTTTCTAGTTGTCTTCAGAGGAGGGCTTGTCTAATCTAGCATAGGCAAATGTGGAAGTAGCTGTTCAGTTTCTATTATGTGACTTAAAATTTAAATCTACTTGGATTAATTATTGGGCTTATGATACCTAAATTTTTCAGGAATGTAGGTTCAAACTTTTCTTTCATTTCTTGTACAGTGATTACTTCTAAAATTTAATGTCAATCCCAGTATAATTTTTGATTATTTACTCTTATTTTATAGCTGTAAGTTTTATTTGGAAACCATAGTAAGTAAATGTGAGACGTTCACAATAGACTTGGATTCCCTGAGTGTCGTGGGGATATTTTGTCAAGCAAAAACATGTTGCCTCAAAGTGAAATATGAATTGCAGAGTCCATTCTGTGTTTATGTACAGAAATCAAGGTCTCCTAAACATTTTCTAATTACCCTTTTCCTTGTTATTAGAGAGACTCTTACTAACAATGACAGAGCACTGAACAATACAGAGGTAGACATTTTATCAGAATGTGAATTTAACGGTTTAAGGCAGTTCTCTTTTTGCAGATTTAGGTAGAAGGAAAAAAGAAAGAAAATGATTCCAAAACAATTCCAAGAGGGATGTGTGTGTGTGTGTCTGTTTTGTGTAAAGAAATTAAATTAGCTCTTCTATCTACATTTTCATGTATATCACTTGGGACACAGATTTGTGTTAAAGATCGCATTTAATAAATTGTTCTAGTTCAGTTTTAATGTATAGATTTAGGTAGAGTGGGTTTAAATCTTGTGTGACCCTGGGCAGTTTGCTGCTTTTCAAGCTACAGTCTCCTCACGTGAAATGTGAATATTTAAAATTATATACTTCATACATATGGTCTTCCCTTAGAATCTGTGGGGAATTGATTCCAAGATCCTCTGTAGATTCCAAAATTTGTGGATACTCAAGTTGCTTTTATAGTAGATCAAGTCACTATCATATAGTGTTTGCATTTAGTCTACATACATATACTTGTATACTTTAAATAATCCCTCAATTACTTATAGTACTTAATACAATGAAAATACTATGGGGGGCGGGCCACTGTGGCTCACGCCTGTAATTCCAGCACTTTGGGAGGCTGAAGCAGATGGATCACCTGAGTCAAGAGTTTGAAACTAACTTGGCTAACATGGTGAAACCCTGTTGCTACTAAAAATACAAACGTTAGCCGGGTTTGGTGGTGCATGCCTGCAGTCCTAGCTACTGAGGAGGCTGAGACAGGAGAATTGCTTAAACCCAGGAGGCAGAGGTTGTAGTGAGCCGAGAATGTGCCACTGAATTCAGCCTGGGCAACAGAGTGAGATTCTGTCTTAAGGAAAAAAAAAAAAAAAGAAAGAAAATGCTGTGTGAATAGTTGCTATACTCATTGTTTAGGGAATAATGACAAGGGAAAAAATCTGTACATGTTCAGTACAGACACAACCACCCATTTTTTTTCCACATTTTTTTTGTATCTGGGTTGGTTGAATCCACACATGTGGAACTCAGGGATATGCAGGGCCAACTGTATATATGAAACTTAGCATTATATATGCATAAATATATATTGCTTAGGACAATGCTTGGTGGAAAACAAACACTACATACATAATCATAGTTAGCATTCAGGTAATTTATACATTTGCCTGACTCTATGGCAGAAGGGAATAATTCTTCTTCTTTTTATTTCTCATATGTATCACTCTTTAGAGAGCTGAGGCTTAGCAAGTGCTGTGTTACTTGTTAGATTTTGCTACGTGAATCAGTAATGTTAAATAATGCAGGAAGTCTGAGGAAAGTATGAGGAAAATATAGATTTGAAATTATGAAGTCCTTACTGACCTGTCATGAGATAAAAAGAAATAAAACAAACTGGGAGGCGAAGTCTATATTCATTGATATCATCTTGAAGCCTGCCTTACTGCTTAGAATTTAATAGGTGTTTAATAAACAATTACTGATTTAATATTGCACTTAGCACTGTGCAGTTACCTTGATTATGCTCTCAGAGGCTGTTTGGTCTTCATACAAGAGGGAATTAAGAAGAGAATAAATATATTTGGAATGGTGAGTGTCATCCTAGCGCAGGCATGTAACAGAAAACGCTAAGCACTAGTCCCACTGATAAAAATTTACAAGCTTAACAGAAAGAGTTAGTCCAATTCAGTGGAAGAAGACTTTATAGCATAAAAACTGGGAGATTATCCTAAGACAGGAAACTCCATTAAAAAAGTAGAAAAGGTTATATGAGCTGTGGATACAATAGCTCATTCAAAGTGTTTTCTCTGTTGAAATGGATCATTCTGCTTACTAAATTGTTGCACATTTTATACAATAGCCTCAATTTTTGCATTTCTCCAAATAGCTGTACTACGATGAACAAAACAAAAGACTGGATAACACACAAAATAATTGATCTATTTATAAAGATATTTATCACCTTCTCCTCTTTAAAGGATGCTTATGATGAGGAAGCATCACTGGAGGCACAAGACATTAAACCAGAGGAGATAATGCCTGTCATCCTACAACCAAAATCAAGACAGGATGGATATTACAACTATTCTCAGAGGTTTCTCTTACTCTCTGTTATTTTCTGTAATCCCCAGGTCTTTGTAAGTTAGTCTATATTGACCAAACCCAGAAAATTAGGTCAGACCGCCTAAGATTTTATCTCTTCAGATATTAACAGGCATTGGCCTTCTACCTGAAGAAATGCAGAATAGAGGTGGGAAGTGAATAATAACTTTCTATTGCTATGTAACAAACTTAGCAGCTTAAAGCAAAATGCATTTAATATTTCATACTTTCTGGATGTCAGGTTCTGGGTATGGCAACTGGGTTCTCTGTTCTGGGTCAAACAAGCTGCAGTCAGGGTATTGGTAAAATGCATCTCTTTTTGGAGGCTTTGTGGAAGACAGCCTTCAAATACATTCAGGTTTTTGACTGAATTTGATTGTCTGTGAGTAATAGGCTTGAGTCTCCATTCTGGTGCTGGTTGTTTGCTGGAGGCCAAACTCATTTCTGAGAGGCCACCTGCATTCCTTTTTCCTTTAGCTCCTTCCATTAAGAAAGCCAACAATGGAGATTCTCCTCTAGCTCTCTCATTTCAGATCTCTCTCGTTTGAATCTTTTTTTTTTTTTTTAATCAGAAATAACCAGTCTCTTTTCAGGACTCACCTAGTTAGATCAGATTCATAGAGGTTAGTATCCCTATTTTAAAATCAGCCTGTTTGGAACCTAAATTACATCTTTTTAAAAATCCCTTCAAAGAAGCACCTATATAGATGAGTGTTTGATTGAATAACTAAAGGTGTGTATACCCCGCAAAGGTCAGAGATATTGGGTGCCATCTTAGATTCTTACCAACACATTTTCAGCATATACTCTGATTCCCATTTTCCAACACATCTCTTAAATAAAATTCTTCAAGACACATTTTTCTGCTGTCATTACTGTATGTCATTACTTTGCAGGTTTTATGAAGTATGAAATGTGCTGGAGTTTTGGAATTAGCAAGATCTGAGTTTATATCTCCTCTACATTTGCTGTGGGGTTTTGAGTAGGTTATTGATTTCCTCAGATTTCCTTAGTTATAAGGCTATTTAATCCTTCAGTTTCTTCAGGTGTAAAAACTAGGTCTAATAATTATCTCTAAGGCCTGTCAAACTTTAGAAAAAGTCATACAATGGAAATCATCTTATGGTATGCAGGTGGAAAATTTGAAGTTCTTGACATTTTTCCCTTCTTTTGAATGTTCTGATATCACTCTTCCAATGTACCTCTACTTACTTTTTATGAATCCTTTGAAATGGGAAATATTGAGATTTATACACCTTAGAAGTAAGTTGATTTTCAGTTGATAACATTGTCTTTTTCTCAACAATTCTAAATTTTGATTCTTTTTGGAGTTAATTCATCAGTGTTGGACGCAGTATATTCATAAGAACCTTAATTTAAAATTTCAAAGCCAGGCACAGTGACATAGGCCTGTAGTCCTAGCTACTCCAGAGGCTGAGGTGGGATGACTGGAGTTTGAATCCATCCCAGGAAACAGAGTGAGACTGTCTCTAAAAAAATTAATAAAATGAAATAAATAGAGTCTCAATAGTTTTCCTTGATTTTCACTAGTGTATAGAGATTTGAGACTTCATACTTCTCCTGGGATACAGGGAGGAATATTCTATGAAAACAGTCAAGTAGTCAGTAGACTCCCACTATTAGAATTTTTTAAAATCCCAAAATATCTGTTAAAATGCTATTGGTAAGAGATTTAGCAGGATGATGATTACATGTGGGTAGAACAGCAGTTTCCATAATAATTATGTGGGTTGCAAACAGATTATGAAAAAAAAAATACTGGGATGCAGCCTAATGAATATATTCATTAACCTTAATAGCATCAGGTAGGGAATGGAGAGGACCACTCTGGAGCGCAGAATGAACTCAGCCTTTCAGAGTTTTTATTTTGTAAGGCACATTTGACAATGCTGTTTTCTAAATTAAAAAATGAGTACATGTAGTTATACAAAAGGAAATTTGTGTTATTCAAACTTTTCCTTTTAACCTAATCTTTAACAGTATTAGGTATGTACTGAGCATTATAATAAGCATTAAGGGTACAGATATGTGCAAAGTATAATATTTATAGTCCACTTAGGGGAAACAAAAATAAATGTAGCTATCTTTAATACAATGACAACTGTAAAACTAAAAGCATCATGTTACCTCTACGAGAGCAGCAATCTTGCCTTCCTTGTTCACCACTATATCCCCACATTTAGAATATTAGTTACACAGTACTTGTTCAGTGAATATCACAGTATTTTAGAAGCAGAGCAAAAGGAATCATCAACCTCAGAGGAGCTTTTTGATAAGTTGCATTCAAGCTAAATCTGTCTGCTTGATGAATTACATTTTATCAAATCAGAAAATACGTGAGGAGTTAAGAGAATGGCACTCTGTGCAGAGGGAATAGCATACTCAAAGGCTTAGGAGTGTGAAAGTGTAACATAACTAAGGAAGAAGAATCAATGTGCTATGTCTCTGATGAACAGGATGTGTGTGGTCCATCTCAGCAGTACCAGTTTCATCATGATAAGCAGAACTGATGATTTCGGTGGACAAAAATAACTGTGTGGGCCTAGCATGCCCCACACATAGTCACATTTCCTGACACAAGTTTAATGACCGCTAACTTCTAGGAACAGTCATTCAGATTCCAATATTTTTAGACTGGTATTCTTCCTTTGGGTACAGAATGTACTTAATGTTGTTTGCCTATGGCAGGTAGCACCATGAGATGCCTTCCTAAATCTCCATGGAGTTGTAGTATTAATAAATAACCATGCTGCCATTTGAGAGTTCAACTAGTGAAATCCATACCTGTTGTATATAATTAGTCTTCCATGTAAATAAATCAAGAGATTATAAATGTAAGAATTAAGAACTTAGAAATATCCAGAATATTAACTGAAGTGATCAGAGAGTAATCTTAGGGAGGCAAGACAAGAATATGATTTTTAGTAAATGTTAATTCAGTGACAAGAAATTATTTCTACCATTTATGAAATGATTGAGTTAAATAAAGGGAATGTTTAGTCTTAAGGATGAATGAGAAGAACGCAATGGACTGGAAGGTGGCAATGCCCATTCAGGCAGGTCATGCCTAATGGACTGTTGACTCCCTGAGGGCATGACCTGGAAACTACCAATGTCTGGCACAGAGGAGGCATTCAAAGGCCTAGTGAATTAATAATTTGAAATGAATAAAATACTGAGACCATTACTAAAGGATCACCCTAATGCAGTTTTCAGTGCTACATGTATTTTTCTGTTTTCCACAGCAACAACTTATAATATATATTGACAGGAGATGACGAAAGAAAGAGAGAAAGAAAAAATTATATTGTCTGCATTTTATGGATTTAGATTTTATTAAAGGATATAAATTTTTAAATTAATTAGCATCTCTACCCTAACATTCCACAATCCTTAGAATTTCATCTTCATCATTGTCTACGATTTATTTTGATATATTCCTGTTAGCATATAGCACACAGGAGCTTTCACATTCTGGCAAAAATAGATTGTGATATTAAGCCTATTGGTTGTAAATCCTACGATAATTATTTTATAACTATAAACATTGTTCTGCTTTATATTTCATAAATTTAATATAACAAATGATAAAAGTAATTCTAAAGTTAAAATACTTTTACTATAAGCATACAATGGTATAAGGTATAAATCTTTACAGATGTATAATTGCCATTATTTCTCATATTTTTGAGTGCCAACAGCCTTGCACAGGATACAAAAACATACATAAATAAAATAGAGTCAGTTAATATGGTACTGGAACCACAGGTAAGAACACTGTTAATTTGCATTTTGAACATTCAAACCAGTTGCATCTGGAGAGAATATGTAGAAATCCAGGAGAAAAAGAAATGTGAGAGATTATATAAAGGTAAATCTTAATATCACAGATCCTAACTCATATTCATTTTCTTCCTTTTTCACACAAAACCTGTTCTCTTCCAATAGTGTCCAACCTAGGACATGGAACTACATGCAATGTTGTTATTCTCCTCCCACAAACCATTAAAATGCCCCTTTACCTCCTATGCCCCACATGTTTAGAGGTTCTACCTTAGGATTCCTTATAAATAGGGATCTCCATTTCTAATGCCACTTCCTTAATTCTATTCTCTATTGGCTTCCTTGACCATTGCAACATATTTTCTAACTTGATTCCCTAACCTTCTTCTCCAGCAGCTTTGACCTGTCATGCAAACTTTTAGCAGAGTTCATCTACTTCTCATCATCTTTTTGTATCATTTCCCCCTTTAAAAGCCATCACTGGCTCCCCATTACCTATATGACAAAGTTGGAAATCTTTAGGATGGCACAAAAGAACATTCACAACTGGTTCTCTTCAGCTCACCTTCTCATTACTTCACTGACCTGTGAATGCTATATAGCTGCAATGCTCTATATTCACTATTCCTTGATTAACAAATAGTTTTTTCAATATATAGAAAACAATATTTCAAAATGCTTGTCTCATTCTATTACCCCTACTTTTCAAACTTAGTTCAAATATTATCACCCTAAGAAGTGTTGGTCAATTATTTATTGATCTGGTCTCCCACTGCATTTAGGTCATACCCATAATAATCATTTCTATGTGGTCATTTATTTATATCTATCTTCCTTTTCATCCCCCCACTAGACTTGTGAACTGCTGGAGCATAGTTTATAAAACCTACTTAACTTACATTTTATCTCAGTTTCAACACAATTTCAACACATAATAAATACTGTCAATTGCATTTTCTTCAAAATATTCACTGTTCCTCCTCATGGGACAAACCTTGGATGCCTGTCTCATTCGGGTCAGGTTTAGCCATGTGATTTGTTAAGTCAGTGAAATATGAGCAGAAATAACATGTGCCACTTTAAAGTAGAATCTTAAGAACCATTGTATGATTCCCCTATCACCTCTGTTTTTCCTTCTACAACAGTGGTCCCCAACGTGTTTGGCACCAGGGACTGGTTTCATGGGTGAAACTCTTCCATCTCATGAGGAGCACACAACCTAGCTCCGCCACATGTACAGTAGGATTCATCATCTTATGAGAATCTAATACCACTGCATTAGATCTAACAGGAGGACAGGTAATAGTCCAAAACCTGGGATTTAAGGACCCTCTGGTCTACAAGACTGGTATGTCCAAGAAACAGACTATTCTTTTAGACTTCCTCTTCAAAATGGAGATGACATAGAACAGAGCCATAGGCCATCTGCTATTAATATAATGGCTGAATTAAACTTCTGTTCTATACCACAGAGCTAATGGGATGATTTATTGTGACAAAATAATTTAGTCTAAGATGGGTAGATATTTAATAAATGTTGAAGAAAAAAAGGAAGGTTATAGAGGCCTAGAAAAAAAAATAATTCCAGAGTCAATTTTGTTTTAAACAAGAACTATCTGTTGAAAAGAAGAAAAAACTAAGCTTTCATGAGTTCCTAATTATGAGAAATCATGGCAATTGGGATTGAAAGGAGAAAGGGAAAGAGTAGATTGTAGAGAAGGAGAGTATATTTTTGGTAATGCAATCTTGGGAAGAAATAAAAGTGAATTCTTGCTAGATTAGCATGTCCTTAAGATGTCTTCAGGGAATATTTAAAGGAATCTAAGTATCTGTTAGTGAGGTGTTTTGAGAATCCAGTACGTATGTATAAAGATTTATCCTTTAGTCAAACCAAGCTAAGTAAGTTAAGAATGCTTTTTCTATTTTAAATGTCCAAGTTGCTCTGCTTCTATAGCCAAAGAATGACTACAAACCTGACTAAAACAACATCCAGATTAAGGCTATATGTAATTACAGCCAATTCTTACTATTCACAGTAATGTTCTATAAACATGCAGCAAACACTAAATCAGTGAATAATGACCATTACTCCTAGAGGAAATACAAGCTTAGGTTGCTGTGAGCCTTTGGTCACATGTTCATCAACTAGTCAAAACATAGCCTTGCTTTATGTATGTTCCTTTTAAAGATATCTTATTTAATATACATTGTTGATTCACTAACTTTGAACTTGCAGCAAGAGGACTTTATTCATGCATCTTATTTAACATATGTATTGTCTATGTACAGTTATGCCTAGTCCCTCAACATTTACATAACATTGGTTCCAGCACACTTCCTCCCCTCACCCCACCAACATCAAAATCTAAAGATGCTCAGGTCTCTTAAATCAGATAGTTTAGTTTTTCATGTAACCTATACATACTTCCATTATACTTTAAATCATCTCTAGATTATTATCCCTGATATAACATATACATTATATAAATAGTCATTATACTGTCTTGTATTTTTATTTGTATTATTTTTATTGTATTATTATTTTTTCCAAATATTTTCAATTAATGATCGATTAAATCCATGGATATGGAACATACAGTTAATAAAAGCTGGCTGTATTTTCTATGTATATTATNCAACAGCACTATAACTCCAGGTTGAACAAAGCTTGCCTGATACATATTTTCTTTGTAAGGCACATCACAACCTTCTTGTGCTTAGAAACACTAGATAATGCATCAGTATTATTCTTGGAGGTCAAGTTAAACAGTAAAATCACCAACAAAAAACACGAATATGCAAAAGATGGCACTAAATACATAGTGAAAAGGACACTTGTTTGTAGTATGAGAACTGAAACAAGAAAGCAGAGAGTCACTGTTTTCAACCTCACATGGGGACATGCACTTCAGAAGTTTCAAATGTATGCCACTCTGTGCATGCCCATGAATGACTGCAAAAATGCCATCAATATTCATTCTGGTATTGCAAATAAACTTCAGCAAGTAGTTAAATTTGTAAATGCAGAATCTGTAAATAACAATGATCCACTGTATGTCCAAACAACTGGAAAGAAAACAGTCAAATGGATTATGAGGAGTTGGGCAAAATGCCTGCTAGTGAGAAGAGGGAGAAATTGGATGGATAAATAATAAATCTAGCAAAGTGCCTTACATGTGGTAGATTTTCAGTAAATGTTAGTTTCTTTCCCTGTCTTTATCCCTTTGTTTTCTCTTGCTTTGGTAAAATACAAGTTACCTAAAGAATTAAAATAGTACCAGAATATTGAAGGTCCACCTATCAAAGTAATAGAAAGCATTAGGTGGTAGAAAGGTTTTTCTTAACATTTCGTTTTACTGCTGAATTTACTAAATCATACTTAGAGATGCTCTGTCATCTTAATGTAAATCTTAAAGGCATGTTTATGTAAAAATGTTAATATTTAGCCAGTGTTGAATTATCTTTTATGGGATTAACATAGCAGATATTACCCAAAAATTTAAATAGAATGACCCTGTTTTGTCACATAGATACAGGGATTTTCTGTTTCCACACTCACTTCTTTATGATTTATATTTTGCTATTAATTGGAAACATCTGAAGCAAAAATTATTTTAAACTCACAAATCTAACTTATAAGACTAATAATAAAACATCATAGTTTTCTAAATTTTTAAACTTACACAAAAGATATATACCTTAAAAAAAAAAGGAGAATACATGAAGAGGGATGACTTAATTATCACCCTCATCCTGACAGTTTTCTTTTATGGAAATATCACCTGCAAAAAGGTTTATCAAGACAAACTTTTTACAATTCCCATTAAATTCAGTGAATGAATGGTGAAGGGTAAATTGGAGCCATTATAATCTTACATTTCTTATGTAATATTCATAATCACAGTGTTACATAAGAGCGAGCTAATGTTAACAAAAGGAGCAATTTAAATTCCCACTTCCTTGGAGAATGGGGCTCTGCTTGACAAACAGAGCTTCCTGTCCCCTTTGCAACACGCCCACACAGCTCCTCGAGTGCCAATGAGACCCACACTCTCATCTCAGTGATATAATAAACCCTCCAAAACAGAGGAGAAAATGAGGCAAACAAGCCCACTTCATTTCAACTTGTCAGCTTTAAATAAAATCTTCTGGAACTGAAAATGGGAAACTTGAGGGAAGATAATGTGTGAAGTAACCAAATTCAACACTGGGACAAAACATACTACAGCACTACTTTTTTCTTGATCTGCCACAAAAAGTTTTTGAAATTTCACTATAGGTGATTTTTAATGAAATATCTTTTTGTCAAGGAGGACTTAGAAGAAGAAAGTGTTCATTTTGTTTATTTTTTCCCTTCTCTCCACCCCACTGATGCCTTAGCTAATATCTCAAGTCATCTCAAGCCCCTATGATATCTTAATGAGTAATCTGTGACTTTTGGAATAACTCCCAATTATCAATATTTATGTCAGAGTTGGTACAGCAGAGCATACTGAAAAAAGTGCATGCTTTCTGTATAATTTAATTATTTACATAATACTTTCTTGGTGCTGATTTTTTATGCAAAATATTGGACCATGCTTTCTGCATAGAAAAAAAAAATGTTAAGGGCAAAAATGCATTGAAAGGAAAGTAAAAGTAAATTAACATTCTGTTAAATGGAAATATTTGAGTATCACTGAAATAAGCAGTGATTGGTAGTGCAAATCTCTTCCTACGTCCTGTCCCCAGTACCCACTGCTCTTATCCCCAGCTCACTTCCTAACGCTTTTTTCCCGCCTTGCACTTAGGAGGCTCTAATCTGTTATTCCCCTTAATTCTGTCCATATTCCTTCTCTTCTCTCTTTGAGGTTGCTTGTAATTTTGTCAAATTTTCCCTCTCCTCATACTTCCTTAATGAGCACTTAGATTTCTTCCAGGGATACATAGTACCACTGGGTTCCAGCAGACAGGCAGCACAAGCTGTGTATATTTCAAAGCCAGTGAAGAGGGGCGAGTCAGCTTCCTTCTTTCTTAGATGCTCTAGGTTGTGCCCAAATTGTATGCAAGCATCTTTTCATGAGTTTTGTTTTTACTTCCAATACTATGTTTCATACATTTTCAAAATCATTGTAAAAGATTTTTTCTTACTCGTTACACTCTCCTATAGCATTATAATATGAACCCTCTGATTTCAAATCCTTTCATCTTAAAATTCCCAAATAACTTTGAGTAATCAGTGCAAGAATGATGATTATGTTGAGGAATATGATCCCTTCACCATTTTTGATGGCACACTGTTGAGAAGTTCTTTTGGGCACTGTAATATAAAATGTGATTTCAGGTATATATTTTTAATATATTTTACAAATTCCATGGGATAGGAAAGAGTGTATGGACTACGGACTACAAAGATTTCAGTTTGAGGCTTGACAAATCAACATTTAATAGAGTGACCATAATCGGCAAACAGTTTTTGTAAACCTCTCTATCATTCACTTGTAAAATACGAACAAAAATGTTGTGTCGCAGGATGATTAAATTCATACTAGGCATGTTTGGGGGATATTTTTGATTCTTATTTTGTGACCATTATAATTATTATTATAAAGCCAAAAAAGAATGTATTTAAAGTTAACTTGACCTGGCTATTAAATGTCTATTAAAATGTGAATGATGGTATTATGCAGCTTCCATATATATATATATATATATACACACACATGCACACACACATATACATATATACTATATTTTACAACAAGTAAAATTCTGCCAGAAGCTCTAGGTTATTCTCTACAGTTTAAGGTAAGTGAGGCTAGTGCCTTTTGGTAATCTTAAACCCAAAGTATCCACGGTTTTATTGTAGTTTTTATTCTAACAAGCTGCTATATCAATAATCACCTCAGTGTAATGTCGGACCATCATGTGGTCTGAAGGATCTATTTAATGACTAATCCTGTCAAAAGGAAAGCAAATGGACTCATTTGCTTAGGAGATATCTGTTCTAAGCTGAGGGTGTTTTTGTTTCTCCACAGTGATGGCTGGGCTGACAGGTATGATGTGACAGATGGATATCAGCGAGAAGCTGTTGGTGGCATCACAATCAAGCTCCAATCTCCCGACGTCAAGTGGTTTGATGATTATTATCTGAAGCTCCGGCCAGAAACAAACCACCGAAACCCGTGGTTTCAAGAATTTTGGCAGCATCGTTTTCAGTGCCGACTGGAAGGGTTTCCACAGGAGAACAGCAAATACAACAAGACTTGCAATAGTAAGCAGATGTATTGTTTCATTTAAAGTGCATAAGGCTGAGCCTCCAATGTAAGTTAACCATGTCATGGGGACAGTGGCTGTAATTTGTTAGAGGAGAGGACTTACATAAGCAAAGTAGGTATTGCCACTTATGGTGATAAACAGGTTTTAGTTTCATTAGGAAACACATATCAGAGCAAGTATTTAGTAGTATTTTATGTGATTATTAGATAATTTCTATTTGTATCATCCAAAAAATTGAATGTGTTTCCATACAGCATTGTGCTAAAAAGATCATGTGAGCTCCAGAATGGGACTATTTCTGACATCCTTGAATGCAGTGACTACATTCTGCTCATTTCTATTATCCAGAGGAGTTCCCACAGTGGAAGCACATAGTAATGGTTTTATATATGTACAAAGAATGAATAAATGAGTATTGAAGGACAGATCCAATTGTTACTTCCATCAAAAAACCATAAAATAGTACCAGGGATTTGCTATATATAATTGTCATGATGTTTCAGGAAACGTAACTAAAGTAGAGTAATTCATTCAATCATCCAACAAATAAGAGGCTAAGAAGGTACCAAATATTGCTTTAGTTTTAAGAATACCAGGATGGAGAAAGCTAGTTCCTGCCTTCAAAGGTTTACTCTCTTGGAATGGACATAGTAATGCCAAGAAAAATTGCAATTAAGCATTATAATTGATATGATAAGAGTTTAAAATTAAAATTAGAGTTTGGGTTAATATTATTTGTGACATGTCCAAAAGGAATATTGACTCTAATAACCAGGTAGAGCCAGCATATACTGTCTATATCTATATCGATATCATCTATATTATATCTCTAATATCTGTGCCTGCAAATGTTAAAGTTTGTTAAAATTGGGAGGATTTTTTTGGGGGGAACTGACTTATCCTACACTGTGTAATAAGAAACCCATATACATTTGCATAGGAGGAAAATGCAAATTGAACATGGAACATGCTCAAATTTTTAAAAGATAAAATGTTAATAAATTATTTAAAATCTTACTAGAGTAAATACTTGCTCTGATCTGTTGTTGTTAGTTGGTGATACAGGTGCCTTTATCCATGGTGCTGGAATATCAGAATTTATCCATGGTGCTGGAATATCAGAATTGATTAGAGCAGTGGGCTTAAAATTTTGGTCCATGGACCAATTCTACCTCACAGAGAGTTTGTCACATACCAACAACAAAATGGTAAAAATAGGAACAACTTGGTAAGCTATTCATAAAGCTTTCTCCCTCTGAGGTCATGTTCATCCTGTGTTTCTGGTATCAGTTTGTTCTTTTAGGAAATAATGGAAATAGTAAATGGTGCTTTGTGATTGTTTTTAAATATAATTGCTTTGTAAAACAAGCACCCAGCAATCCTGTATCAGTTCCTATTTGGGTAGAAGGGGAAGGGAAGAATGCTAGAGTGTGGGATAATATACCTGTCAATGAAATCCAGAAATCATTGCAACATACTGTGAGAGTGTGTTCCCTTCTTTCCCACTTTAGATCCTGCTATGTCCAGAATCTTCAAATGCTTACTCATTTCCTTTGTTTTTATTTTTATGGAAAAATATGTGAGAAAAAATAGCATTGTCACTTATGGCTCATAATTTCAAATGTATCTAATTTAGTATTTTAACAGTTCTATCTAGTTTCTGAAGAAAACAAACTTGTTTCCTCTAGAAATTTGGGAAGCATATGTCCTTCTGTGGTCTATCCTATGTTTGTGTACTTATTAGTATGTGTAGCTTCATTGGAGGACTTATAAAAGGTAAGCAGTAGCTCTGATCTCATCTCCAGTTCCTCTTTATGAGGAATTGGTGACAACACTAACCAGTGTATTTAAGGGAATTTTTCCAGTTGATCTGCACCCTCTTTCTTTACTAATTTCTTCTTTTCCCACTGCTTTTTGTCAGAAATGTCTCCTCCTAAAAATAGTTCTTTGTTTCTCTGATTCTTTATTTGCTGGAAATCCTGATTAAATATAGTCTTGAAAACTTTAACTGATTTACATGAAAATATCATTTCTATGGAAACCATTCTGTAAAATCCTTCCTTGACCTTGCTGCTGTAGCTCTCTGTCTCTCAGGTGAGCACCTTGGTGTGATCTCTCTGCTCAGAATCTGTTCTTTACTGCAGTCATGGAAAGCACCATTTAGTCCTCCAACTTGGGATCTTATCTGATAATAGATGTCATTTGGTACATAAACATGGATTACTTTATATGTAGTGCCTCTGTTATATTTCTGAATGAGGGATGTATATTATTATCCTCATTTTAAAGCTAACAAAAGCATGATTTAAAGAGACAAAATAACCTCCTCCAGTCATGTAACTCCTAAGCACTGAAACTTAAAACTGAACTCAGATTTGTCTAGAGTTTAACCAATCTGCTGGACTAAACAAATTAAATATAACAGATTTAATAATCACCATCAAATCTGCATTATATAATAGTCAATATATAGATCAAAGATACAAGAAAAAATAATTCTTAGAATTATTTATATCTTACTATGAAGTACAATAAAAGATACTAAAATATTCTCTACTCTCTACTTTTGATTCTAGTTTTATGTAATCCAGTGTCCACTGAGCATTTCAGCCCTATCATGTATGAGAGTTTAAGTTGCTCCACCCCCTTGTTAATACTTGTTTTTTCTTTGGTATTTTTGACCATCTGTGAATGTGTAGTTCTACCATATTGTGATTTCACCTGGCTTTTTCATGATGTATTTCAAAGTTAAGGTCCTTTTCATATGTTTTTGGAAAGCTGGTATCCTATTGTGTCTGTTCAAGACTTTTGAACATTCCTCTGAGTTTATTATCTTTTTAATATCTATTATAAGAGTTCCTCATGTAGTATGGATATGAGTCCTTTGTCAGCTATATTTATGATAAAATTGCCAAATCAGAAGTTTGGCTTATTATTTTACTGTATCTCTCATTTGCTACTTGTTTTCTTTTTGTCCAGTTTGTTATTTAGTTCTTTATTCTTCTGTCTTTTCTGCTTTGTTTTGTATTAATCAATAATTTTTATTATTTTATTCTCTCAACTTTTTTGCTTCATCTGTTTGTATAATTTATTTAGAGTTTTCAATAGAAATTACCAAATGAGTCCTTAGTTTAAAACAGACTATTTTAAGTTCTTATTCACTTTCAAGAAGCTTGCAAGTATTTAACTCTATATACCCCTTCACAATTTTTTTGTGCAGTTGCCAAATAGTTTACTTTTATATATACTCTATGTACCAAAGGACTCTGTTGTAATTGCAGCCATAGATGATCAATCATTTTGTAGTTATTGAGGCTATCATTCTTCATTCCTTCTTATACTTCCAGGCTTTCATCTATCATTTCAGCCCGAAGAAATTCCTTTAGTATGTCTTATGTACGCAGATCTACTGTCAAGAAGTTGTACCAAAATTTTCCTGAGAAAATTTTTATTTCATCTTTGATTTTTAAAAGATATTTTCACTGAGCATAACATTCAATATTGGTTTTGTTTTGTTTTCTTACTTCATTCTTATTTTTTCTTTAAAAATGACATTTCATTTTCTTCTAGATTTTGTGATTTCACTGAGAAGTTAGCCATCATTCTTGATGTGTTTCCTGTGGTGGCAATATCGCAATATGTCTTTTTTATTTTAAAATTGTATATATATATTTTTAAGTTTTAGTGACCATGATGAACTTTGGTGTAATTTCCTTTATATACTACTTTCTTATGGTTTCCAGAGCTCCTTAAAGCTGTAGAATAAAGGCTTGCATCAGTTAAAAATTTTTTCCCTTAAACATTCCTCTTGCTGCATTTCTCTCTCCTCTCCTTCTACTACCCAGTTACACCTCTGTTAAGCCATGTGACCATGTCACAAATATGACTTATTTTCTGGATAGTCTTTTCTCTTTCGTCTCTATGATTCAGAAAGAAAATTTGGCCTATATCTTGAGGAAAAGGCCAGCTAAAGTGTGAGGAATCTTCATTCCTCAAGTGAGCTTTTCTTATAAATATTACAAAACAATTTAAGATCTAAATCTCCCTCTTCAAAATCTTGAGCCTCTCATGCAGCCCCCAGAATCAGCAAGGGAATCATGGGAGAAAATATTCCCATGCTTTTAGGGCTCCTGGAATTTATAAAGTGTCATTTTAATAACCAAAAGCATTACTGGTGCTTCTTTTTCTAAGGAGTATCTTATACTGGGTTGAATTACCACTTGCTACCCCTTCCTTAATTCATGTCTTTTGCCAGAACCTGTATGATCTTCTTTAGAAGTATAACTAATAAGGATAAAGTGTAGTAGGGTAGGCCCTTAATTCAGTATGATAGATATCTTTATATAAAGAGGAGAAGAGACGTAGACACAGAGAAAGACCCGAGGAGAACACCATGGGATGG
Source organism: Cebus imitator (assembly GCF_001604975.1). NCBI lineage: Eukaryota > Metazoa > Chordata > Mammalia > Primates > Cebidae > Cebus > Cebus imitator. Next base: position 61,254 of record NW_016107864.1, read on the forward strand.
CACAGGCAGAGACTGGATTGATGCAAGAGCAATCCAAGGAATTTCAAGGATTGATGGTCATCACCAGAAGTTAGGAAGAATTCTACCTAGAGTCTCAGAGGGAGTATGGCACTGCTGACACCTGATTTCAGTCTTCTAGCCTCCAAAACTGGGAGGCAATCAATTTCAACTGTGTTAAGCCACCCAATTTTTGGTTCTTTGTAATGGCAACCTTAGAAAATTAACATTCCTGCATGTAAACCTAGAGAGATCCTCAAACTGAATTCTGCAGTCAGAACCTGCAAGTATTCTAGGCAATAAAAGAAGCCGATGACACCTTGCTTCCTTGATGCTCTTCCCTTTGTGTTAGTTCTTTTTGTTTTTGTTGCTTCTAGATATCTTCACTGCCTTTAAAAATTTTGACTTTTGCATTTCTTTCACCTTTTCAAGTATGCAGTAAAGGAATTTTCGGTTGCTTCCTTCTCCATCCGACCTAACACCAGTTCTTCCTCTACTCTTCATTCTTAGTTGTTGCTACTCCTGAAACTCTAATGTTGTTGTATAAATAAAGCTGTCACTTGTGATGTCTAAAATGTTTGTAGCTTTGTTAATTTTTGTTATCATTCTAAGCATTTAAAAACTTAAATCAATATACTACTATGGCCCTTAAATGTTTTAACTACATGGTATTATTAGAGTACAGAAATATATATTATTTACCGTGACCTTGATTTCAGTATGTTTTATTTAAATTGCACAAATATGGAAAACCTAAATTACAAATTAAATTTAGTAATACTATATTAAAAGTAATAAGAATATAGGTTTCCCCTAATTGTATATTAGTACATTAGTACATTAACAGTAATACCGTAAGCTACAAAGAATTAAGTTAAAACTGTTTCCTAATAATGATGTTATTCTACTTTTTTAAGGATGATTTCCTTTACAACCATTCTGTCACTCACATTCAGTTATTGTCTCTTTTCTATAAATTTTCTATAATTATAGAAAAATTATAATTTTTCTATAATTTTCTCTAATTTTTCCCTGTCATCTACAGTAGTTTCCAGAAGCGTCACTGAAGATCTCACCTAAATCTCCTAAGGGCATCTCAAACTTAAACATCTAAAATTAACTTCATTGTAACTTCTATAACCACCACCTCAAACTTTAGGTTCCTCCTTTTCATATCCCCAGTTTAAGTAAATGATAGACTCATCCATGCTGTGTCTCAAGGTGTAGGAGTGAGTAGCCATCACCTCTTTCATCCACACAGCCAACTGGTGACAAAATAGTGTTCATTCTACTGTTTCAGCATTTTCTACTTCTGTTCCCTCCTTTTCATTGTTCACATGTCTATACTTCTGTTTTCAGCATACTTTTTATTATCCCTCACTTTAAATATTAAAATCTCCCTATCTAATGTTTTTGATAACAGCTTTTTTCTTCTCCATTTGATGCTAAAAATTAGTTTCAGAGGTCTTCACCTAAAGAGCAAATCTCATTAATGTTACTTCCATTCATAAAGATCGTTCTTGCTTCTCCAATGTCTGCAAAAAGAAGCCAACCGAGCTCTGCTCCAGTCAAAACTCCTCAAATTGGTCATTTATATTCTTTATGCCTCATCTTCCATTTCTTAAACTCATGAAATCTGTGTTCCAGCCACTTCACAAATCGTGATCTTTCATTTTAAAATTGCATGCCCGGTTAAGTTCCTGTGCTGCTGTACATGTTAAGTCTTGTTCAGTGAAAAGTCTACTTCAAAACATTTGTCAGTACCAATGAATTTACATTCTCATGGTTTCTTTTTTTTTTTTTTTGAGACGGAGTTTCGCTCTTGTTACCCAGGCTGAAGTGCAATGGCGCGATCTCGGCTCACCGCAACGTCTGCCTCCTGGGTTCAGGCAGTTCTCCTGCCTCAGCCTCCTGAGTAGCTGGGATTACAGGCACGCACCACCATGCCCAGCTAATTTTTTGTAGTTTTAGTAGAGACGGGGTTNGCACCACCATGCCCAGCTAATTTTTTGTAGTTTTAGTAGAGACGGGGTTTCACCATGTTGACCAGGATGGTCTCGATCTCTTGACCTCGTGATCCACCGCCTCGGCCTCCCACAGGGCTGGGATTACAGGCTTGAGCCACCGCGCCCGGCCCATTCTCATGGTTTCTAACCGCTCCAATTTCCTGTTCTTACTTTAATTTGCTCACTTTTCAGTTAATTTATCTTTTGTCTTCTTTTTGCTACAAAGAAACCCAGACACTGAGAACAGATAACATTCCCTCGTTTTTTGTTCCCAAGAAACTACTCATACAACCATCTATATGTGTACCAAACTACTATTAATAAAATGAAGATTAAATAATGTGTTCAAAGCAATGTAAAAGTACATTGGCAATGAAGTTTCTCTGGGTTGTAGCAATGTCATTTATTGATCCAGTGGTGTTTAGTAGGTTGTGTTTATCTTAAAAATTCATGTACCATTGTGATTTTTGAACTTCTCTACATTAATGCTTTACTGTAGTAAGAGGTTACCTTAATAACCACTCCGCCATAAAAGTGACCCTTTGGTCACTAGTCAAAATAAATTTCTTTCCATGTAACATTCTTCCACAGCACTCTCCTGTACACACTCCTACTCACCTACAAACTTTTTGCCACCACCATGCTTATTTCTCTCCCTTTCTTTTTCTGTAATCTTTCCCTCCTCTCTTCTCAGCATTTATACACAACAAAGTAAGTTTCCCTCCACTTCCTGTGTAGAGCTATTTAGCTGTTTCTTTGTTTCCTTGTATCTTTCAAAAAATTCTACCCTTGGACAGAGACGCTCACCTTTTGAACCCTAAACTACTTTGGGATAAAGTTACTTTGCCACTCAGAAACTAATTTACTGCAGAGAGAAAAATGATACCATCTACAAAGGCTGAAGTAACTACAGTCAATAGAATGTTTTCTTGCTGTATTACATTAACAAATAAGTAGAATTTTTCATATTCTTAGACCAGCATGTAAACATTTATATTCATCTTTCTCCATTAAATTATAAATATCTGAAAGAGAAGAGCTATCTTTGTTATCTCTGTTTTTCAAATCTCTATCACAATGCCTTATATTATAAAGCCAGCATTTTATAAATGTTGTTAGATAAATGTTATTTTATTTCTCATAGTGTTAAAAAGCTGGAGGACCTAGGACCACAGTCCCCAATTTGTGGGCTGCAGGCACTGTGGGTCACTGTAGATGCTTAGTGTGGGTCTAGAATCCTCATGTAACTGAGCATTGTTCATGGACTGAAATATGCCTTGCATCTTCTTGTGTGTACATACAAGCTGTTGCAGTTACAAAATTATAAATTAAGAATTACTGAAATCATAGTTGTTTATTGCCATATTCTCTAAATCAAAGGTACTAAAAGTACAAATAATATTTGTAGAATGTGTGCAGTTTTTGACATTCAAAGGGTTTTTTATATTTAAAAAGGCTGGTCACACTAGCTTGGAAGTGCTTCTTTTTCTCTTACAGTAAGTTTCCATCTAGTGTTGTCTACAATCTCTCTGACGAGTATGTCTCACCAGTATTTGAAGTGGGTTAGTTAGAGGATACTTCCTGGTGCATCAGAATGTCGTCTTCTGCCTATGCCCTTTGAAATATTCATTAATGACTTAGCCATTGCTCAGAACAATTAAGCATCTTTCAAACTTAAAATCTGACTTTTTAAAGTCTACTGAAAGAAAATAATTGCCTGGGAGGGAATACAGGAACAGTATTTTAAGAGCCAAATAAAATTAAATTAAATAACTGCTACAGCTAACACCCAGATTAGAGATTCCTCGTCCTTGCACAACATTAACATTTTCAAGATTGTATTTGGAGAGAACAGAAATCTAGTGTGAGAAAAGGATTCCATGGTTACATATACTGGGGATTATTCCCTATCCATATTTTAGAGACTCAATGTACATCAACAGGTTGGAAAATGACAAATTCTGCTGTGAAGAAATTATAATAAAATTATAATTTTAATGTAATTATAAAATCATTTCTTCACAGCAGTTTTTCACAGCAGAAATTATATATCTATGTTATATAAATACATAAAATATTACAAAAGTATATATTTAGGTGTGTATATATATATATATATATATACACATACATACACTCCTAAATATATATATATATGTGTGTGTGTGTGGACACACGTGTGTGCGTGTATGCTTGTGTATTTGTCCACAGTTTCTGGCTCATAACTCCGTGTGTCCTTGTACAGAGTTTTGTTATAATATTAGGGTCTTTTAGGCCTCAGAAGCAGGCCTCAGAGGTAGACCTCAAAACTAAAAATATATTCTAATCTTTCCTTGTCTTTTTAGCTTTGGGCAAACTATAAAGAAATTATTCGACCTACTTTATCTTATTGTAGATCATAAGATCTGCCTTTCAGAAGGGATCTTGTCCTATATGCTGGAGGAAAGAATGCCACACAGAAAGGCTGATATAATTTAGATATTTGTGCCGTTCAAACCTCATGTTAAATTGTAATCCCCAGTTTTGGATGTGGAGCCTGGTGGGAGGTGGTTAGATCATGGCAGATGTGTTCTAATGAACAGTTTAGCACCATCCCTTTGATACTGTTCTTGCAATGGTGAGTGAGTTCTCACCAGATCTAGGTGTTAAATGTGGCATCTTACCTCTACCCTACTCTATGTTTTGTTCCTCCTCAGGCCATGTGATGTGCCTGCTTCCACTCTGCCTTCTGCCATGAGTAGAAGCCTCATGAGACCTCCCCAGAAGCAGATGCCAGCACTATGCTTCTTGCACAGCCTGCAGAACCATGAGCTAATTAAATGTTTTTCTTATAAAGTACCCAGTCTTAGGTGTTTTTTTATAACAATGTAAGAATGACCTGACACAGGAAATTGGTACCAAGGAGTAGGACATTGCTATAAAGAAAACTGAAAATGTGGAAGCACATTTGGAACTGGGTAACAGGCAGAGGTCAAAAGAGTTTGAGAGGCTCAGTAAAAGACAGAAAGATAAGGGAAAGTTTATGACTACTTAGAGACCAGTTATATGTTAGTGACCAAAATGATAATAGTGATATGGACAGTGAAATTCAGGCTGACAAAGTCTCAGATGGAAATGGGGAACTTATTGGGCACTCATGAAAAAGTCATCCTTGTTATGCCTTAACAAAGAACTTGGCTCATTTTGTTCATGCCCTAGAGATCTGTGGAAGTTTGAACCAAAGAATGATGATTTACAGTACCTTGCTGAGGAAATTTCTAAGCAGCAAAGTGTTCAAGATGTAGCCTCACTTCTTCTAATGGTCTGTGCTTAGATGTGGGATCAAATAAATGACCTGAAATTGAAACTGGAACTTAAAAGAGAAAAAGAGCATAAAAGTTGGAAAAATTTGCAGCCTGACTACATGGCAGAGAAAGGGAGCTTTTTCAGGTGATAAATTGAAGCAGGCTGTGGAGCAACCATTTGCTAAAGATATTTGCCTAACTAAAAGAGAACCAAGTGCTATCCAAGATTATGAGGGAAAGGCTTCTTAGGCATTTCCGAGACCTTGGTGGCAGCTGCTTCCGTCACAGGCCCAGAGGCCTAGGAGGAAAGAATGGCTCTGTGGGCCTAGTCCAGGGCCCTGCTGCCCTGTGCAGCCTCAGAACACTGTCACCCACATCCAGGCCACTCAAGCTGTAGCTGTGGCTCAAAGAAGAACAAGTATATCTTGGACTGCCACTTTGGAGAATGTAAGTCATAAGCCTTGGTGGCTTCCACATGGTGTTAAGCCTGTAGGCATGCAGACTTCAAGAGTGAAGAATGACTAACAGCCTCTGCCTAGATTTTAGAGCTGTATGAGACAGACTGGGTGCCCAAGCAAAAGCTTGGGGAGGGTTGGAGCCCCAGCAGAAAACTGCTACCAGGGCAGAGTGGAGAGAAAATGTGAGCTTAGAGCCCCGACACAGAGTACCACAAGGGAACTGCCTAGTGCAGCTGTGAGAATGCGGCTACCATCATTCAGACCCCAGAATGGTAGATCACTGGCAACTTACACCCTGCCTTTGGAAAAACCATAGGCACTCAACACCAACGCGTGAGAGTAGTCATAGGGGTTGAACCTTGCAAAGCCACAAGGGCAGAGCTTCCCAAGGCCATGGGAGCCCACCCGTTGTGCCCTGGAAATGGAACATGGAGGCAAGAGAGATTATTTTGGAGCTTTAAGATTTAATAACTTCCCTACTGGGTTTCAAACTTGCATGGGTCCTGTAGCCCCTTTCTTTTGGCTAATTTCTCCCTCTTGGAATGGTTACCCAATGCCTATGCCCCCATTGTATCTTGAGAGTAATTAACATATTTGATTTTACAGATTTATAGGTGGAAGTGACTTGCCTTTTCTCAGATGAGATACTGGACTTGGGACTGTTGATTGAGTTGACTCAGGAATGAGTTAACATTTTGGGGGGCTGTTGAGAAGAAGCGATTATATCTTACAATGTGAGAATATGAGATTTGAGGGGCCAGGGCAGAATGATATAGTTTGGATATGTCTTCTCTCTGAATCTCATGTCAAATTGTAATCTCCAGTGTTGGAGGTGGGGCTTGGTGGTAGGTGACTGGATCGTAACGTAGGTTTTCTAATGAATGGTTTGGCACCATCCTCTTAGTGCTGTTCTCATGGCAGTGAGTGAGTTATCACAAGATCTAGTTGTTGTAAAGTGTGGCATTTGCCCCACACTTCACTCTCTCTTGCTCCTGGCCATGTGATGTGCCTGATCCTGCTTCACCTTCCACAACTTGTGAGGCCTCCCCAGAAGCATATGCTGGTGCTGTACTTCCTGTACAGCCTGCAAAACGGTGAGTGAATTGAACTTCTTTTCTTACAAAGTACCCAGTCTCAAGTATTTCTTTATAGCAATACAAGAATACCCTAACACAGAAGCCAAGAAGAATCTACACTTTTTGTCCATATTTTTAATGATTGTCAGTCATGTCTAATTAATGACATCTCTATTAAAAGTCCACAAAGAGAGAGGGTTCAGATAGACTCCAAATAACTGAAATAATGGAGGTTCCTGGAGGATGGTGCACCCAGGGAGAGCATGGAAGCTCCATGCCCTTTCCCCTATACCTCACTGTAGACATCTCTTCATATGTGTATTTGTAATATGTTTTATAATAAGCTGGTAAATGTAAGTTTCTATGAGTTTAGTTAGCCACTCCAGAAAATCAGTTGAACCCATAGAGAGGTCATGTGAACTTTACCTTGAAGCTGGTTGGGCACAATTTCTGGAGACCCAGACTTATTACTGGTGGGAAGAAGGAAGGTGGTCTTGTGAGACTAATCCATTAACCTGTGGGATCTGACACCATCTCCAGGTAGATGGTATTAGAATTGAATTGGAGGACTCTCAGCTGGTGTTTCCTGCTGAACTGACTGCTTGCTTGTTCATGGAGAACCCTATTTATGTGGTCACAGAAATCTTCTGTGATGACTGTTGTTGAGTGAGAGAATAGAAAAAATACAGTTTGAGTTTTTTAACTCTCAGAAGTCTGAACTCACATTATTTAAGACTGATTAACACCATACTTTAGGAAATACTGTACTGGAACAATAATAGTAACAGACATTGAAGAAAAATATTGGTAACATGATACTAATGCATGTGGTAAAATATCAGAATCAGAAGCCCATTTATGTCTTCATATCAGACAAAATTAATTAGTATTTCATGTGAGAGTATTGGCTTAATACCTATTCTTGGATTATTTATATTTTAATATGTTTCATTGCCAAAAAAAAAAAAAAGTTTGTCCATGTTGGAGTCAGCAATAAAGAAATAAAACATAAAGCCATATCAAAGCCCCAAATATGAAAGTTTTGAGAGAAATAATTTTACACGTTTCTTATTTGAATTCAGAGTTTAAAAAATGAGAGTAATTATCCATTCAAATAAGTGTTTAGTGCAGGCAGTTTTTGATGATGAATATCCACTGTCAAAAAATACTCAATGAGATCCCAGAAGAAAACACTTGATTTAGAAACACCCATTTTCTACAAACTCCTAAGGCACTTGAATCTGAAACCAAGATATATTAAAGATATTTAAAATACACCAAATTGAGACCTGATAAGATTGTTGAATCAGTTGCTTGAGGCAGACAGGTGCATTGTAAAAAGCACTGGTGTTATATCTAGAGGACTGATACAAACACTCAAACTGTAACCACTACTAGGCTTTTCTGAGTTTCAGTTTCTTCAAGATGAGGATTTTTATTAAGAATAATACTGAACTTACGAGATTATCATGAGGCTTAAAAATGATGATGTATGGGGAAATGGCTGCTTCTTATGAAGATGAAGTAATAAAAATGAAATTTACTCTCCTGCTTGAAACAACAACAGCAACAAAACCAGACAAAATACAGAAAACGAGTTTTCAAGACAATGGACCTCAAACAATGAAGCCAGTTCATCTCAAGAGACAAGAGATAAAAGATGCATCCCTTCTGAGGTGCAAAAATGGAACTGAGCTCAAAGAGATCAACAAAGATAGAGTTTACAGAGCATAGAAACAAGAGGAGAGAACTGCATGAAGAGAGAATGCTGGAGATGTGTAGATGCTCCCTCCTGAGTATTCAGCTGAGTATTGATCGAACATGCCAACATGCACGTGAGGATGCTGCAGACCCGGAAAAGAACCACCTAAACAGAACACTGTTCCCAGCAATCATATGGGAAAGGAGTCAGACTGGAAAAAACAGGTAGCTCAGACACTGCAAACAATATTTTAAGGACATATTCTAGCATTAAATACTAGGAAAAAAAGACACAAACCAATGACCACAGAGTCTACCTCAAGAAATGAAATTTGCATTTCAAATGAAGAAGGCAGCACTTTCAATTTGAAA
>NW_016107864.1:70165-103686 GCF_001604975.1 Cebus imitator
AAATAAGTGAAACTGAAAACAGAAATACAATGGAGATAATTCTAGAAAACTAAAGCTTGTTTCTTTTAAAAGATCAATAAAACTGAAAAACCAAATTGATCAGAAAAAAAAAGAAAAGAGAAACAATACAAATTACCAATATCAGGAATGGTAGACACAACATCACTACAGCTTTTACAGATAGGAAAAGGAAAATAAAGAAATGCTATGAGCAACTTCATGACTTAGGCAATTTAGCTAAAATGAAAAAAATCCTTGAAATTAACATAGTACCAACATTCACTGAAGGATACAGAGAAAATGTCAATGGTCCTATATTTGTTAAACTGAATTTATAGTTTAAAATTTTCCCACAAAGAAAACTCCAGGCCCAGATTGGTTTCACTGAATTACTGCCAAACATTTAAGAAAGAACCGCTATTAATTCTATATAAACTCTGCTAGAAAAGTAAAGAAGTAAAAATACTTCCTAATCCAATCAATGAAGACAGAATTACTGATACCAAAACCATACCAGGAAATCCCAAGGAAAATGAAACAAACAAAAAGCTATAGACCAATGTACGTCATATAGACCTCATGAACATTGATGTAAATTTTAAAAATCAAATTCAATATGTTTAAAAAGTATAACACATTATGACCAAGTAGTTTTTATCTTGAAATGTTAAGATTGACTTAATATTCAAAAATTGATTCATGAAATTTATTGTATTAAAAACATATAATGTTGTTAATACAACATATGTTGTTAATAAGAAAACCTATTATAATAATTTTTGATGAAATGATCAGCAAACTAAAATTAGAAACTCTTTTTTCTCTTATTTGAGATGGAATCTCCCTCTGTCTCCCCGGCTGGAGTGCAGTGGTACAATCTCAGCTCACTGCAACCTCACCTCCCGAGTTCAAGAAATTATCCTGCCTCAGCCTCCAGAGTAGGTGGGAGTACAGGCACACACCACCATGCCCAGCCAATTTTTGTATTTTTCGTAAAGATAGTCTTTTGCCATGTTGGCCAGACTGGTCTCGAACTCCTGACCTCAAGTGATTCATCCACCTCAGCCTCCCAAAGTATTGGGATTACAGACCTGAGCCACTGTCCCTGGCAGATACTTTTTCAATCTATTAAAAACATTTTTCCCTATGATCAGGCAAGGAGGTTGGCTTTCAATACTATAGGTTCTAGTCAGTTAAATAAGTCAAGAACAAAAAAAATTATGTCTAGATGTTAAATAATGGAGTAAAACTCTATTAATAGATGACATAATTGCCTTCTAGAAAAGCAATGGTGTTTACAAAATGAATTCTAGTGATTTTATTACGTTTGTAATAGAAGATAAGAATTATACAAAAATGAATTGAATTTCTATATAATAGTAGTAAACAATTAGAAATTAAAATTTTAATACATTAGTATCCTTTACTGGATATCCACATGTGGAAAAATAAAATTGGATCCTTACTTCACACCATATACAAAAATCAACTCAACATGAGCTAAAGACTTAAACATAAGATCTAGAAACATACAACTACTGGAAAAAAAACATATGGGAAAATCTTGATAATGGCTGGGACAATTATTTTTGGGGGGTATGACCCAAAACACATAGTAACAAAAACAAAAATAGACGAGAAATTTAATTAAACTAAAAAGCCTCTGCATAGGAAACAATCCACAGAGTGAAAAGACACCCTAAAAAATGGAAGAAAATATTTGCAACCACGTATCTGAAAAAATCTAAAACATGAAAGAAATGCAAACAACTCAGTAGCAAAATTAAAACATATATGCATACACACAAATAGCATAATTACACATTTCTCAAATGAAGATATACAGATATCTAACAGACATATAAACAGTGCTCAATACTGCCAACCATCAGAGAAATATAAATCAAAACCACAATGAGATATCACCTCACACCTGTTAGAATGGCTACTATCAAAAAGATGAAAGTAAAGAAAGGACAAAAAGAAAGGACGTGTTCCCATGGATGCAGAGAAAATGGAACCCTGTATTCTGTTAGTAGAAATGTAAATTGTTACAACTATTATGGAAAACAGGATGGAGGCTCCTGAAACATTAAGAATAAAACTTATGATACAGCAATCCTATTTCCGGATATATATCCAAAGGAAATGAAACCGGTATATCAAAAGAGGTATCGGTACCCAATAATCATCACAGCATTAGTCCCAGTAGCCAAGATGTGGAAATAATCTAAATGCCAAAGGATAATCTTTATAACAAATGCACTGAAAAAATTTGTGTATACACAGGCTCCTCTTCCCCACCAAAATTCAGTCTATACCTTGCAATGTAGGGGGATGCGCTATGTAACATTTTAGTAAATGATGGTCCACATAGACAACAGTGGTCTCATAACATTATAATGGTGCTGAAAAATTATTGTTGCCTAGTGACATCATGGTGCAACATATTGCTCATGTTTGTGGTGATGCTATTGTAAATAAACCCAGTGTATTGCCAGTTGCATGAAAGTATGGAACATACAATAATGTACATGATATAATTTTGAATATAATAATACATGTCTATTACATGTTTATGTATTTACTATGCTATATTTTTATTACTGTGAAGTGTACCCTTTCTTTTTTTTTTTAAATACATCTGCATTTAATTCTTAAAACCAAGAAACAAACAAGAAATAGGATTATGTTATATTCATTGGTCTACAACTTGCTTTCCCCCAAACTTAACAGAACATTGTGGCCATTCTGCAGGCGAAGCCAATAAGTCTGACATTTGTTGTTATTATTATTATTATTATTAATTGCATTTTAGGTTTGGGGGTACATGTGAAGAACATGCAGGATTGTTGCATAGGTACACACATGGCAGTGTGATTTGCTGCATTCCTCCCCATCACCTATATCTGGCATTTCTCCCCATGCTATCTCTCCCCAACTCCCCCCAACCACTGTCCCTCCCCTATTTCCCCCCGAAAGGCCCAAGTGTTTAATGTTCCCCTCCGTCTGTCCATGTGTTCTCATTGTTCAACACCTGCCTGTGAGTGAGAACATGAGGTTTGATTTTCTGTTCCTGTGTCACTTTGCTGAGAATGAAGGTTTCCAGGTTCATCCATGTCCCTACAAAGGACATGAAAGCATCGTTTTTGATGGCTGCATAGTATTCCATGGTGTATATGTGCCGCATTTTCCCTGTCCAGTCTATCATCGATGGGCATTTGGGTTGGTTCCAGGTCTTTGCTGTTGTAAAGTGTGCTGCAATGAACATTCATGTGCATGTGTCCTTATAATAAAACAATTTATAATCCGTTGGATATATACACAGTAATGGGATTGCTGGGTCAAATGGAATTTCTATTTCTAGGTCCTTGAGGAATGCCACACTGTCTTTCACAATGGTTGAACTAATTTACACTCCCACCTACAGTGTAAAAGTGTTCCTATTTCTCCGCATGCTCTCCAGCATCTGCTGTCTCCAGATTTTTTAATGATTGCCATTCTAACTGGCATGAGATGGTATGTCAATATAGTTTTGATTTGCATTTCTCTAATGACCACTGATGATGAGTATTTTTTTCATATGTTTGTTGGCTTCATATATGTCTTCTTTTGTAAAGTGTCTATTCATATCCTTCGCCTACTTTTGAATGGGCTTGTTTTTTTCTTGTAAATCTGTTTTAGTTCTTTGTAGATTCTGGATATCAGCCCTTTGTCAGATGGGTAGATTGCAAAAATTTTTTCCCATTCTGTTGGTTGCCGATTCACTCTAATAACAGGTTTTTTTTTGTTTTTGTTTTTGTTTTGTTTTGTTTTTGTTGTTTCTTTTTCTGTTTCTGTTGCCGATTCACTCTAATGCTGTTTCAGAAGCTGTGGAGGTTGATTAGGTCCCATTTGTCTATTTTGGCTTTTGTTGTCAATGCTTTTGGTGTTTTGGTCATGAAGTCTTTGCCCACGCCTATGTCCTGAATGGTTTTGCCTAGATTTTCTTTCTAGGGTTTTTATGGTGTTAGGTCTTATGTTTAAGTCTTTAATCCATCTGGAGTTAATTTTAGTGTAAGGTGTCAGGAAGGGATCCAGTTTCTGCTTTCTGCACATGGCTAGTCAGTTTTCCCAACACCATTTATTAAACAGGGAATCCTTCCCCATTGCTTGTTTTTGTCAGATTTGTCAAAGATCAGATGGTTGTAGATGTGTTATGTTGCCTCTGAGGCCTCTGTTCTGTTCCGTTGGTCTATATCTCTATTTTGGTACCAGTACCATGCTGTTTTGATTACTGTAGCCTTGTAGTATAGTTTGAAGTCTGGTAGTGTGATGCCTCCAACTTTGTTCTTTTGGCTTAGCATTGACTCTTCTATGCGGGCTCTCTTTTGGTTCCATATGAAGTTTAAGGTGGTTTATTCCAGTTCTGTGAAGGACATTGGTAGCTTGATGGGGATGGCGTTGAATCTGTAAATTACTTTGGGCAGTATGGCTATTTTCACGATATTGATTCTTCCTAACCATGAACATGGAATGTTTTTCCATCTGTTTGTGTCCTCTCTTATTTTGTTGAGCACTGGTTTGTAGTTCTCCTTGAAGAGGTCCTTTACATTCCTTGTTAGTTGTATTCCTAGGTATTTCATTCTCTTTGTGGCAATTGTGAATGGAATTTTGTTCTTGATTTGGCTCTCTTTAAGTCTGTTATTGGTGTATAGGAATGCTTGTGATTTTTGCACATTGATTTTGTATCCTGAGACTTTGCTTAAGTTGCTTATCAGTTTCTGGACATTTTGGGCAGAGACAATGGGGTCTTCTAGATATACAAGCATGTCATCTGCAAATAGAGACAATTTGAATTCCTCCTTTCCTATTTGAATACCCTTTATTTCTTTTTCTTGCCTGATTGCTCTGGTTAGAACTTACAGTACTATATTGAATAGGAGTGGTGAGAGAGGGCCTTCTTGTCTAGTGCCAGATTTCAAAGGGAATGTTTCCAGTGATATCCCCTTTATCATTTTTTATTGCATCAATTTGATTATTCTCTCTTTTCTTTTTTATTAACCTGGCTAGTGGTGTGTCTATTTTGTTCAACTTTTTGAAAAACCAGCTCCTGGATTTACTGATTTTTTGAAGGGTTTTTTGTGTCTCTATCTCCTTCAGTTCTGCTCTCATCTTAGTTATTTCTTGTCTTCTGCTAGGTTTTGAGTTTTTTGTATCTTGCTCCTCTAGCTCTTTAGATTTTGATGATAAGGTGTTGATTTTAGATCTCTCCTTACTTCTCATGTGGGCATTTATTGCTATATATTTTCCTGTAGAGACTGCTTTAAATGTGTCCCAGAGATTCTGGTATGTTGTGTCTTCATTCTCGTTGGTTTCAAAGAACATCTTTTTTTCTGCCTTCATTTCATTGTTTATTCAGTCAGCTTTAAAGAGCCAGTTGTTCAGTTTCCATGAAGCTGTGCGGTTCTGAATTAGTTTCTGAATTCTGAGTTCTAACTGATTGCACTGTGGTCTGGGAGACTGTTATGATATCCATTCTTTTGCATTTGCTAAGGAGTAATTTACTTCCAGTTATGTGGTCACTTTTAGAGTAGGTGTGATGTAGTGCTGAGAAGAATATATATTCTGTGGATTTGGGGTGGAGAGTTCTGTAAATCTCTATTAGATTTGCTTGTTCCAGGTCTGAGTTCAAGTCCTGGATATCTTTGTTGATTTTCTGTCTCGTTCATCTGTCTAATATTGACAATGGGGTGTTAAAGTCTCCCACTATTATTGTGTGGGAAGTTAAGTCTCTTTGTAAGTCATTAAGAACTTGCCTTATGTATCTGGATGCTCCTGTATTGGGTGCGTATATATTTAGGATCGTTAGCTCTTATTGTTGCATTGATCCTTTTACCATTATGTAATGTCCGTCTTTGTCTCTTTTGATCTTAGTTGGTTTAAAGTCTATTTTATCAGAGACAAGAATTGCAATTCCTGCTTTTTTTTGCTCCCCATTTGCTTGGTAAATCTTCCTCCATCCCTTTATTTTGAGCCTTTGTGTATCCTTGCATGTGAGATGGGTTTCCTGGATACAGCACACCAATGGGTTTTGGCTTTCTATCCAATTTGCCAGTCTGTGTCTTTTAATTGGGGCATTTAGCCCATTTACATTTAGGGTTAATATTGTTATGTGTGAATTTGATCCTGCCATTTTGATGCTAGCTGGTTGTTTTGCCTGTTAGTTGATGCAGTTTCTTCATTGTGTTGATGCTCTTTACCATTTGGTATGTTTTTGGAGTGGCTGGTACTGATTGTTCCTTTCTATGTTTAGTGCCTCTTTCAGGAGCTCTTGTAAAGCAGGCCTGGTGGTGATGAAATCTCTGAGTACTTGCTTGTTCGTAAAGGATTTTATTTTTCCTTCACTTATGAAGCTTAGTTTGGCTGGATATGAAATTCTGGGTTGAAAGTTCTTTTCTTTAAGGATGTTGAATATTGGCCCCCACTCTCTTCTGGCTTGTAGGGTTTCTGCAGAAAGATCTGCAGTGAGTCTGATGGGCTTCCCTTTGTGGGTAACCCAACCTTTCTCTCTGGCTGCCCTTAGCATTTTCTCCTTCATTTCAACCCTGGTGAATCTGACGATTATGTGTCTTGGGGTTGCTCTTCTTGAGGAATATCTTTGTGCTATTCTCTGTATTTCCTGGACTTGAATATTGGCCTGACTTGCTACATTGGGTAAATTTTGCTGGATAATATCCTGAAGAGTATTTTCCAGCTTGGACTCATTCTCTTCGTCACATTCAGGTACACCTATCAAACGTAGATTAGGTCTTTTCACATAGTCCAATATTTATTGGAGACTTTGTTCATTCCTTTTTACCCTTTTTTCTCTAATCTTGCCTCTAATGTGTGTATATGTGTCTTAGTTTTTAACAAGAACATTTTAAAAAGCAAAAAATAGGAAAAGATTATGGAATAAGAATATAAAGAAGAAAATATTTTCGTGCAGCTGTAAAATGTGTTTGGGTTTTAAGCTACGTGTTATTACAAAAGAGTTGAAAAGTTAAAAATAAATTAAAAGTTTATAAAGTAAATGTTACAGTAAACTATGGTTAATTTGAAGAAACAAAAACCACAACTTTTATAATTTAGTGTAGCCTAATGGTATATTGTTTATAAAGTCATAGTGGCATATGGTAATAGCCTAGGCCATCACATTTCCTCACCACTCACTCACTGACTTGCCCAGAACAACTTCCAGTCCTGCAAGCTCTATTCATGGTAAGTATCCTACAGAAGGATACCATTTTAAAATATTTTATGTCATACTTCTGTAATTTGTCTATATTTAGATATGCAAATACTTACCTTTGTATAACTGCCCACAGTATTTAGTACAGTAACATGCTGCATAGGTTTGTAGCTTAGGAGTAACCAGCTATATCATATAGCCTAGGTGTGTAGTAGGCTATGTATAAGCACCCTCTGAGATGTTCACACAATAATGAAATTGCCTAACAATACCTTCCTCAGAATATATCCTTGTCATTAAGTGATGTATGAATGTATATAAAAATTAACTAAAAGTCAATTTTAGCTAGTTATGATGGCTTGTGCTTGTAATCTCAGCACTTTGGAAGGCCAAGGCAGTAGGGCCATTATAGGCCAGGAGTTCAATACCAGTCTGATCAACAAAGTGAGACCACACACCCCCCTCCATGCCTCTTTACAAAAAAATAAAAAATAAAAAAAAATAAGTCAGATAGTCTGGCACAGTAGTGCCTGCCTATATAGTCCAAGCTACTTGGGAGGCTAAGGCAGAAGGATTGCTTGAGCCCAGGAGTTCAAGACTGTAGTAAGCTATGATTGCACCACTGCACTCCAACGTGAGTAAGAGAGGAAGAACTTATCACCAAAAAAAAAAAAAAAAAAGAAAAAGAAAATTATGGATATAAATGTGAAACCTAAAACTATAAAATATCTATAAGAAAACATGAAAAATCATTCATGACCTTATGTTAGAAAAGGTTTCTTATATATGACACCGAAACACAATCAGTAGAACAAATGACTGTGTTGGACTTCACCAAAATTAAAAACACTTTCTCTTTAAAAGACTCTATAAAGAGGGTGGAAAGAAAAGCCACAGGCTGGAGGAATTTGTATACAATTTACCTGTATTCAGGATATGTGAGAAATTCTTAAAAAATAACAATACATTTCTTAAAATGAGCAAAATTAAAGGCCATTTATTTTCTTTATTTTTATTTTCTGTGGTTTATATGTTTATAGGATACATAACCCAGGAAGTGTATAGTGCAATCTTATTGTGGTATAAATGTTCATTTTCCTAATGATTAGTGATACTAAGCATCTCCTATACTTATCTGCCATCCATACATCCTCTGATGAAATGACCATTCAAAACATGCTTGTTCAAAATATTGATGAAGAGTCATTTCATCAAAGAAGATATAAGGGTGGCAGATTAGTACAAGAGAAGATGCTTAATATCATTAATCATTAGGAAAACAAAAATTTAAATCACAGTAAGATACCACTGTGCACTTATTAGGATGGAGAAGATTACAAAGTCTGGTTATATCAAGTGTTGGAAAAAATGTGGAGGAACTAATGTTCTCATGTACTGCTGGTGGGAATATGAAATACTGTAACCATTTTGGAAAATAGTTTGGTCGTTTCTTAAAAAGTTAAACATATACCCACCATGTCACACCTGGCCAATGTTTCTAATTTTTTGTAGAGATTGGGGTCTCACTATGTTAACAGTTTGATCTCGAGCTCCTGGCCTCAAGTGATTCTCCTGCCTTGGCTTTTCTGGCTACTTAGACTCACAATTATTTTGACTTTTGCTGTGTTGTTGTGTGTATTAATTGGTCTTTGCTTTATGTTGATGAGTAATATTCCATTATACGAATATACCATAGTTTGTTTATTCTTTCACCTTAAATTAAGAAATAATGTACAAAATGATGTTATTTGTAATAGCCCAAACACCAAAAAACCTAAATATTCAGCAACAGGTGAAAGAATAAACAAACTGTGGTACGTTCGTACAATGAAATGTTACTCATCAACATAAAGCAATGACCAATTAATACACCCAACACCACAGCAAAAGTCAAAATAATTGTGAGTCTAAGTAGCCAGAAAAGCCAAGGCAGGAGGATCACTTGAAGCCAGGATTTCGAGATCAACCTGGGTAGCATAGTGAGACCCCAATCTCTACAAAAAATAGAAACATTGGCCAGGTGTGATGGTGCATACCTGTAGTCCTAGCTGCTTGGGAGTCGGAGACAGGAGGATTGCTTAGGCGTACAGTGAGCTATGATTGCACCACGGCACTCCAGCCAGTATGAAAGAGAACTTGTCTAAAAAATAAAAATAAAATAAAATAAAATTTAAAAGGCAGCAGCACGATTTTTTAAAAAGTGCATACTGTGTGATTCAATCTTTATGAAACTTTAGAAAATGCAAAGTAACCTACAATGACAGAAAGCAAGTCCATGGTATCCTGGGGATGGGAACAAGGGGAGTGACGGATTACAAAGGTGTAGGAGGAACCTCATGGAGGTGACAGATATGTTAATTATCTCGATTTTTGTGTGGTTTCATGAGAGGGTACATATGTGAAAACTTATCAAAATGTTCAGTGTCGATATGTCAGTTTATGTAAATAGTACTTTAATAAATCTATTCAGAAATGTTGAAAGGACACATATCTATTTGTCCTTTTATACATATTTATCTACAAAACATAAAAGGATCCTCTGCCAGACTTATTTCTCCGGCTTCAAAGAATTCTAGCAAATAACCAAGTCCCTTATCTGTCATACCTTTTGTGATTTTTATGCCTATAACCAAATAGGAATTTACCTTACAAAAGGATGTTTTTCTCCTCCTGCTTTTAATCCCTAAGCGTATCCCTTTTGAGCTGCTCGGTGAATCATTCTCTCCCAGTCTCTCAGATGGCTCAGGTAAGCCATGCTGTAAAATGAACAGGAGTAAGAGCTTTGGAATGAGCATCTGTGTTAAATTGAACTCCACCATTCACTCACTCTGTAACGGGGAGCCAGTTACTTAGCCTTGCCTTCTTCATTTATTCAATTTAGACAATAATTATATTTGAGTCATTATGAGAATAAAATGTCATGATATAGGTAAAGATCCTATAAAACGATCTCAAGAAATGTTATATTAAAACTTTATACTTATAAAATTACCACAGTAGATTGTGCTTTAGAAAAGATTTGCCTTTAGAAAATAGTTTGTGCTTTAGAAAATATTGTGGAGAAGAAATACAACATTTAGTATTAGTAAATATATTTCCCAATAATTTCCAGGCTAGGAATAATTTGTAGCTTATTATTAGAACGTAACATTTAATATTAAAAAAAAAAAAAACAGAGGCTTCCTCTGCCTTTTCCTAGCCTTATTCTTCATATGCCTGTAGGTGTTTTAGTGCAATATACCTGTCTTACAACAGGTGCCATTCCCTAAGCCATTATAAAAAGCTAACTTTAATTTCAATTTTATGGTTGAGTGTCAGATGCTATATATGAGTTTACCCACATCACCATGACAAATGTGTAGGATGGTTTTTGCCACAGCCCTCGTGGTTGGCCTAGTGTTTTGACATTTCAGTAATTGCCAGTGTCACAACCTTTAAAAATTACAGAGAACTTACACCCAGTCCAGATGGTTACAAAATAAAAAAGCTGCTGTCCCCACAGCTTTGACGTCGTACTGAAGACAGGAGAAACTTTTATCAAAGATATGGTCACTGAGAAATGATGTGAAAGAGCTTGACTTTTAAAATATAATAATTTACATTAGTAAATTATCATTAAGCCCTTTGCAATACAGGACAATCCTGGAGTGGAATACAAGGAAAATATATGATCTAGTACTTGACTTCAGTGTCTCTACATTCTGCTAAGGAACAAAAGACATACTAAAAGATTAAAACTAGAAGAGTCATTTATCCCTTCAGCAAATAGTTATTGAATATCTACTATGTATCAATAAGCATTTTAGATGCTAGAACTAAACACAACAGACAAAAATTCTTGACTTCATGGAACATACATACCTGTTAGGGGAGACAAAGTAAAACAAAATAGATGAGTGAAATATATATTATATTAGATGGTGATCATTGCTAGGAGAAAAATAAAGCAGGGAAATAGGATTTAGAGTGTTGGGGAGGGTGCCCTTTACAGAAGAAAGAAACTTTGTATAAAGCCCAGAAAGAGAGGACAGAGTGACACAAGTGGGCAAGGGAGAAGATGCTTTCAGGAGAAGGAAATCACAAGAATAAAGCCTGGAGGGGAGCTGTCAGAGGTAAGGAAACAGATGGGAGACCAGTGTGGCTGGAGCAGACTAAGGTGGGGAAACAAGAAGAAGATAATATCAAAGGGGTCACAGAAGGTGAGATCCTGGAAAGCCATGTGGGCCACTGTGCTGACTTTGGCTTTTACTCAAGTGAGACATGAAGCCACTCGAGGACTTAGACAAAGACAGGACTCAAAATGGCCTTTTTTTGTAACAGATCACATCAACTGCCATGGAGCTGTACAACAGGTTGTCAGGTTATCAAGCATCCCTGGAATGTGTGACTCAAAGATAAGTCATGGAAGTCTGTGGACAGGAGAAATCCGTTCAGGTCAGAGTTCCCAGGGACAGTCGGAGGAGACAGCATGGGTGTCCTGTGGGCAAGTGGGCACTGTATGGGTAAGTAGCGAAGCACAGAGAGTAGCCTGAGGAAACAGGGAAGTGGAGCTAGAGTAGAAGAGTCCATTATGAAGAGATTTTCAATTTGTCTGTGCTCAGTGAAGAAGGCATTCTAATTTACAAAACCTCCACCTACGGAGGGGGTCTCAGAATTTGCCTGGTATGTTCACAGACAGAAATCGATTAGAAAGATTAAAGCAAAGAGAAAAGACACAATACAGAAGTAGAGATAAGGTGGGATAGGTAAGGCGCACCCAGGCTATAGATACGTTTGAAGCATAACTGACATATTTGAGATTGAGAATGAATAGCAAAACAAATTTGTTGGGTATTACTGAGCATAGCCCTGCCATGGAATTCTACTAAAGAAGGTGTGGTCATTTGAAGGAATTTTATGTTAAAAGAATTTGTCACTACCAAGAGACCCAGTGCAAATGCCTTTTTAAGGTTAATTCTTCCAGAATAATAGCCTTCAGTTCCAGGAATCAAATTCCTTCAGGTGCTGGAGCTTTGGTATGGCGAAGACAGGCTAGATGTTCAGCAAATCCATTTCCTTTTCCTGGACACATAGGAAAGCACCGTTTGCAAACCTGCTTTGCAGTACTTGACTAGAATTAGTCAACAGAATATGAGCCGAAGTGATGCATGCTAGAGGCCTGCATTCTAAAAATTCACAAAAGATCCCGGCCTCAGTCTGCCTCCTACCTTCATGTGAGTAGGGAAAAAGGGATCCAAAGATGGCAAAATCATGCGTTAGAAAGAACTTGACTCCGTGAGTCACTTGGAAGACTCAGGAGCACTTCACAATCTACATTAGATTATGATATAAGCAAGAAATAAACTTTTATTATATTAGATACGGGTTATTTGAGCTGTTGTCATGGCAGCTATTGATAACTACCCTGACTTAATACACCTTTATACTGCTCCTGACGGACAGCAGCAGGCCTTTGTCATGATACGTAAATGCCAATCTACACGAAAGTGATTGCAAGGATTAAAGGATCCATCTGTTACCATGGTGATTCCCACTGACCCTGCCAATTCAATTTATTTCGGAATAGATCCAGGATATTTGAACTGTTGCTTGCAAAACATTTTACTGAGTAGCTTGAGGGTTCATGACTATTAGAGCAGATATTAAATATAACCTAAATGGCACATGACTTCTTTTCAATGAAGTATTGATACAAATTCAAGGCAAGAATTAAATTTCTTTCGTATCTTCTTTATCTAATTATCATTTTTTAACATCCATTAAGCAAGATCCTGAATGGTTTTAAGAGTTACAAGAGAGGATGCCAAGATTAGTTAGTGGTTAATCTCTTCCATCAGGTATCTTATAATTTACCTGGAAATACTTTCAATACGAGGTTATACATGATAAGTAGAAAATAGTTGAAATGTGACTTAGGGCTCTAGGCATTAGAAAATTAGAGAATGCATGCATCTGGGAAATTAGGGCTTAATGAGATAGGTAGCCTTTAAGGTGAATCCTGAAGTTTGCTTGGGCTGTGAGAGGCGGGGTTAGAGGCACAGTATTCCAAGCTTAAACCGTTTGACAAACTGAATAATGGAGTTGAGAAAATACATGTTCTACTCAGTGTCATATATCGTAACAAATAAGGCTGGCAAAGCAAGTTTGAAAATATTTTTTAAACATGCATGCTAAACCATGATGTGGGGAATTTTCTTCTATAACTTAATTGTTGAAGATTTTTGAAGAAAATGACGTAATCAAAAACCACCTTTAAAAATTTCAATGACAGTATCATTCAGGGTTTATTGGGTAAGGGAGAGATTTCCTTTATTAAACTACTAGGAATTTGAAGGTGTCATAGAAGTTATTGTTAGATGAGAGAAGAATGACGTAAACTTGGCAATCCTCTGTAAGGTTGAAGGAAAGGGAGAAGGCAAGGGTGACTTAAGGATTCAATTTTAGGTGACTGAGACAATTTTGCAAATAGAGAAATAGGGAAAATGGCTAGATCGAGACAGAGAAGATCAGTTTCGCTTAAAATAGTTCAAATTTGAAGTGTACACATGTGGCTGTTGTACAGGCAATTAGGAGGAGTATGACTGACTTCTTAATGACATGCAGTGGTAATGAAGAATCCCTGGTGCAAAATTACTAGGAGTGAATAGAAGGCTAGAAACTGTCCCTAATGTGCATCTTTCAGTTAGTAACTACAGGAAGAGCTGGGTCTATCACACCTAAAATTTTTCCACAAAGAAATGTAAGGTAAACTTACATATCTCATATATTAATAAATGTGATAATGTGATTAAATTGATTGATTTGTGAGTGGTGGGTTTATGGAAATGTAAAGTTATGCACATTGTAGACATTATAGTAAAGTGGATTTGCACAAGCTTTGGCATTTGACAGACTAGATTTATATCCTGACTCTGCCACTTAATAGTTTGGTGACACTGGACAAATTGCTTAAACTCTCTTTCCTCACTTTCTTCAGTTGTAAATTTGGGACAATATTAAATGCCTACCAGATATAGATCTTATGAGAAGAACATGGAATAGTTCCTATGAAACACTTAACATAGTATTAAGTCAGCTCGGGCTGCCCTGAGAAAATAACACAGACCCAGTGGCTTAACAACATTTTTTTTTCTCACAGTGCTGGAGGCTGGAAGTCTGAGATGAGGATGCAAACATAGTTCAGTTCTGGTGAAGGCTCGCATTCCAGCTTATAGACAGCCTCCTGTTTGCTATGTCCACACTTGGCAGAGAGGAAGAGAAATTCAAGGAATGAATTAAATTTATTTTCTATCTTCTTTATCAAGTCTCTGGTGTCTCTTCTTTTAAGGACATTAACCCTATCATGAAGAGGCTACCCTCATTATCTCACCTGAACCTAATTACTTCCCAGAAACCTCATCTCTAAACACCATCGCACTGGGAATTAGAGTTTCTTCAACGTATTGGGGGCATTTGAGGGGGACGTTATTTAGTTCATAACACACAGTCTCTGGCATTTAGTAAAACTCAATGAATTACAACATTATTAGGGATATTTATTCTGCACATTTTTCTCTAGCAATTTCACAGACTTGATAATCGCCAGCACTTCAGAACACATTAAATAACGTAAATCTAAGAAAGAATTCAACCAAAAATTACATTGTATGGCGAAATGAAACTCAGATAAATGGAAGTCACAAATCTCTACGAGTCACAGTGGAGAGAAACAACGAGGTTTGTGCATTTATAAACTAAGTGCAAACTCATGTTGCCAGAAGGTGTCCAATTAGACTGTTTTATATATTCTGCTTTAATCGGCATGTGTTATATCTGTGAAATTCTAGCAAAATATAAAAGCAATATTTAAGATTGTTTTATAGTCTAAAACCCCTTATCGATACCATAGCTATGTAACCCATGGCATTATACAAAGCTGTGTTTAACAGTAATGCTTCTCTACCATTTTCTGTCTCTGTAACCTTGAACAAGTTGTTAAATCTCTCTATATTTGGTGTAACTTGTAACAGCTGCTCTCCAGCTTACAAAATTGTTGGAAGCATTAGCCAAGAAGTATGTCTGTCAAAGTTTAATGTGAGGTAATCTGGTAAAAAATAAGCTAGCCATTTAAGACCTGCTTTATTATTTCTGATATTCCTTAGTGCTCATTGCCTGTTGACTCTGAATTCTACCTTGAATTTTTGTGTTTTGGGAAGACAAAAGAGAAGAAATCATTATAGCTTTCTCCTTTGACACAAACTACAAATGTTCTCTTTTTTTCCAAGAAGAGTTTGGATTTGTGTTGTTGCTATTTGCTTGTTTGCTTTTTTGTTTTTATTTTTCTTTTTCAACTCTTATTTTGAGTTAGGGTACATGTGTACATTTGTTACAAAGGTATATTACATGATGTTGAGGTTTGGGGTATGGTTGGACCCATCACCCAGGTGGCCAGCAAAGTACTCAACAGGTACTTTTTCCAGTCCTTGCCCATGGTCCCTCTCCCTCCAGTTAAACATTCCCTCTAGGTTACAGCATCTTACGTGTAAATTGCATGGCCTTTTCATGCCCACAATTCTATAGGATAATGCTGGTGCAATGCTAGTGCTTAATAATTTTTTTAAATATGAATGTTCAATTGTGACCCCTGGAGAAAAAAATCCACCCAATACTTCTTTTCTAAGGATTTTTCTTTAGAAAAAATACTCTTGTGTGTAATAATTTGGCTAGATTCCAGGATACTTACTGGGCCACCTGTGATGGAGTGCAGAGGTACTATGGGTTCAAAATCAGGGACATAGGTATAGCCTTTTCTCTCTTTCCTTACACATTCTTGCTATGGAAATAAGATGAAGTGGGACACATTCTTATCTGGAAGCAGGCTTGGCCATTTTGTTTCCTGTTTTCTGAGTGAGGTAGAAATCCTGGCTCTCTGGATCTTTGGCACGCTTGAGTTCTTTAACCTGTTCCTTGTAGAGTTGCCAAATCTTACTCGTATAAGATTTGCATCTGAGGCTGAAGAATAGGTGCATTTGATATAAAATTTAGGTTTACTTTATTCCAAATGATGACAGTTTGAATAATAAAAAGGCATTTTACTTTCACATATGAGATACAGTCATTGTTTGGTAAGACTGTATCTTATAAGTAAACCTCATGCAGAACAGTGGCTATAGTTTTATAGAATTCTGTATTCCTAGATCCTCTAGCAATAAGACCATCTTAGTTGTATCAAAATCTTACTTCTGTTTCTAGCATAGAAGAAAATTAAGTCTGAAACATAGTAAATAACTTAAAAGGGAGATTTTTTTAAAATCCTGGATAATGAGCGTTATTGAACCTCACATGAAAAAATTTGGAAAGCAAAACTGATGTTTATGTGATTGTCAAAGAAGCACATAGCAAATTTTCTGCAGTAGGGGTTCCCTTGATGCTTTCATTTTTAAATTTTTATTATTTTACAGACAAGGTCTTGCTCTGTCACCCAGGCTGGAGTGCAGTGGCACCATCATTAGCTAACTGCAGCCTCAAACTACTGGGCTCAAGAGATCCTCCTGTCTTGGTCCCACAAAGCACTGGGATTAGAGGCATAAGCAACCCTTTCTGGCCTGAAATTTTTAGTTTCTTCTTTCAGTTTCCCTGTTGTCATTGTTCCTTCCTCCCATGTTTCTCATTCTCTTTGGAGTACATGCATAAGTAGGCATGACCCGGGGTTTTCTCTTGTGCTCTCAGGCAATATTTAATTAAGTTTATTCAGCAGAAAAGAGAGGGAAAAAAATTCATCTGGTGATTCTTTCTCTAAACAGAATTACCAGATTCAAATAGTCACAGATAATTGGAAGGTATTCTCCCTTGTGAAATTAGGTTCCAGGGTGCCAGACATCTGCTATTCCAAATCAGGAGACGCACTAGTGAACTGAATTTAATGCTTCCATTTCTCAGATAATTTGGCTCAGGAAAAATTTTGGTCCATGATTCTACTTTGATGTAAAGTTAAGTAATTTACCTCTCTTGACTGTAGGCCTTCATATAAGCCCATCAAACACTGAATAGAGCCAAGCTACTTGTTATTATGAAAATCAACAATTGAATTAGAACTTAAATAATTAGTAAATATGTATCCAGTTGATTGTAGGTTGCTTTTCCAAACAACATTTTTGACTCATGACAGGGATTTAATTGCAATCACTAAAAACCAATTTTAGCTTGACTTTTTAAAGATAAATAAATGAAGTAAACAGTATTGGTTTAAAGAATATTCCCCACCCCCAACACCCGGATGTACTAGTAGCTAGACCAAGTTTGGAAAATTGGCCCAGGTCCATAGGCTTCCAGGAAACAGGAAACTCAGCTTTTAGCAATTTGGCCAGAGTATGTCTACGTTTGCACCCTATCACGAATGTAATCACAAATAAATACTGACCATTCTTTTGCTTTATTTTGCTTTCTCCAGATTCCTGGAATACAGCTGCCAATTTACTGAGCCTGGGTTACATTCCCGTTGCTTGACAGTCAGGAAAAAGAGACCATAGGAGAATAAAATCTACTTCAGTTTCCCAAATGAAAGAATTATACAGCTTTCCATAATCTAGGTAAAATAAGGGGTCCATCAAAATTAGGAAAGCAATTTGTATTCTATGCAGCCCAATCATGAAGATTTCTATAGCTTAATTTGATAATCGAGGACAATACAAGTGGTCTTTGGCTGGGTGCAGTGGTTCATGCCTGTAATTCCAGTACTTTGGGAGGCTGAGGCAGGCAAATCACCCGAGGTCAAAAGTTTGACACCAGTCTAGCCAACACGGTGAAACCCTGTCTCTACTAAAAACACAAAAAATTAGCCAAGTGTGGTGGTGGGCACCTATAATCCCAGCTACTCGGGAGGCTGAGGCAGGAGAATCGCTTGACCCTGGGAGGTGGAGGTTTCAGTGAGCCAAGGTCACACCATTGCACTCCAGCCTGGGGCAACAAGAGTAACTCTATCTCAAAAAAAAAATATATATATATATATATATGTATGTGTGTGTGTGTGTGTGTGTGTGTGTGTGTGTGTGTGTGTATATATGTGTGTGTGTGTGTGTGTATATATAGTCTTAAAAGCATCATTATCACAAGCAGTTGCTTGTTAGGCTCTGTTCTTACCCACACTCTCCTTATACTATCTCATTTTATACTCCCACCAAATTTTATGACATAATTACTATTAGTATCCTTTTAACAAAAATGCAAGAAATGATGTTTAGAGAGAGTAAATGACTTGCCCAAGATTACACAACTAGTAAGTGGCAAAATAGTTTCAAACCTAGGTTATATGGCTAAATAAACTAAACCATATACATATGCATGAGATTAACTTCTCTACTGCAATTTTACAGATTTTAGGACACACTAGATTCTTAACAAATAATACTGAAATCTCTACTGACTAGAACACTCTGGCACACAGTTGGTGCTTGATACATACTTGTTGAATAAATAAATGAATATATATTATGATTTGATTAAAAGACCAAATGTCAAAAGGCAGGTATCTGCTGCCTCCACCCCATCCATCCCTCCTCATAGCTCCCCACAGCATACAGCTCAGAGCAATGTGCTGACCTGGGTGATCCCATAAATAATAGGAATTGAAGTCTGGGTTATATGAAATATATGTATATTCATAATGGTAAGGTGGATAGTGTATTTAAGCAGTTGGTTACTTCTTTTTAAACATGATAAAAAATTAGAAAATGTTTCTTTTAGGTATACTGCAGAAATTTAAGTATACTGCAAATAGGACAGTCGAAAGAGTCAAACTGGGTTTGATTTGACTAACTACGTTTTAGCTTTATGACATTTAGCATTTTATTCTAACTATCTGCACCCAAATGTTCTTATCTAAGCAAGGGTAGAAAATGACGCTTAGCTTATGTGTTTGCTGTGAGGGCTACATGAGGTCGTGAGCGCTAAGCAGCTTGAGTGTAGCACCTGTGGGATACCTTCCTCTCCATCTCTTCTTTAGGAGCTACCTTTGAAATATTTCAGAATAAAATGGCTTATAGAAAATAATTATTGTCGTGATTGAAAATAACATTGTTGTGATTTTAAAGGAATATCTGTAATCTAAAAAATTTGTACCAGTGGTATAATAGCCACTACACTCAGAAGAGGGAGCTTTATAAATACTTTTTTGATAAAAATGATCCAGTATTAATCATTTTATACAGCTCTACTTTCTACCCTAATCAAATCTCTTGTATTAGAGATGATGATTAATCTCCCATGTGTACAATTTGTGAACTCTGCATTTTGTGGTTCAATTCTTTGTAGGTTTACATACTGCAATGTAATTCATTTTTGCAATTTTCTACTTCATTTCAATTACAGTGCTTATTATAAGACACGGAATTCTCATTTAGCATGCTCATTATTTTTAATTAGAAATAAAACCTTAAAGGAACTTAAATTTTTTGCATCTCTTATTGTTGGGAGCATAAACTCTAGAACATTGTGTGAACAAATAAGTATAGTAATTCTCAAATTTTCAAAGATGGAGAGTGTTAATTATACAAATATACTAATAGTGATCTTGTGTATGTAAATTGTACTAGATGTACAATAAAAATAGCAAGTTTCTAGCGTTATTTGATACCTGTTGTGGGGTCATGACTTCCATATGTATTATCTCAAATTCGCACAATTCTAAAAGAAAGTATTATTTTCCTTCTTTTCAAAAGGAGAGAGCCCTAAAAACAGAGTAATTTTCGATTCTACCTAGGAAACTGTATCGGGGATTCATCGTAGAGTGACCACTAGATTGTATTTTAACATATGATAAGAAGCTCATAAGACAAAAATGGGAAAGCCACATCTTCAGGAAACATAAACCACAGTTAAAATGTAACTCGTGGAAAAGAATGGTGCCGATAAAGATGAACACGCAGGGCCAAGTGGGAAAAGTCTGGTCTAGGAGTTTGGTCTTAATATAGTGAGAAGACTCTAATGCTATGGTTTTTGCCACATGCTCTTTTAAATAATATCATAAGCATTAGCCTTCATGTCCCTGTGGAATTCTTCTTTCATTGACACACCATATGGAAGTTCCACAAGATACTGTAATGTGAATGAGAGATATGGTATTTGAAATAACATATCCATCAAAGGGCTGCCAACCGGCTGTTCATGGTGAATCATTTAAATTTAAAATTTGGTGTTCTGCACGTAGAAGTGTGCAATCCTTGTTGAATTTTTGAAGCTCCCTGAAGAAGCCTCTTCCTTCTGCAGCTGCTGTGTTCATTTTCATTTCAGTATGAGCATTCAGAGGTCAACTGCCTGTATTTCAGGCACAATTATAAACTAGAGATACTGCAAATATTAGGAACTGGTGTCTCTACAGGCATGTGGATACAGCTCTGGGTTTCCAGTATTGCCATGCTGCCTGACAAAGAGTAGGCACATATAGTATTAGGCATAGGATGAATGATTTATATGATATCATCAGTTACTTGAGCCTTTCATAGACTATTCTGTTTTTTTCTTCCCTACAACACTAGTCACTGTCCAAGCCCTAAATCAATAGCTAGTCCTTTATTTTATTAAACTTGATCTATGTTCCAGAAAAACTACTCGCACCTTCATTGTAACATTCATTTCTTTGTTGGGCCCACTTTATGTTAGATTCCATACAGTTAGTCTATCCCACCTTCATCCATCATAAGTATGATCCACTGGTATATTACTGACAATGTTGAGCGGTGTTCTGGTTGCTGGAAATACAACAGTAGACAAGAGCAATGTGTGTCTGATCCACATAGAGCTGATTTTCTACTTTGAAGTAATCTCTGAATCTCATGATATGTTTAGAGGCTTTTGCACAGAATAGGCATTTAGGAAATGCAAAATGAAGAGATGGATTGCCTAGTCTAAACCATGGTGTTAGAAACTATGGAAGATCCAAGATAAACCTGACAAATGTGAGCCTTCAGGGAGTGCATACTCTGTGGTGGACACAGACAAGACATAGATAATTCTAATGCATGGCAGAAAGTACTTTGTGTTGTGATAGAGATATAAACACATTTCTGTGGGAGTATATAATGGCAAAAGATTAATTCTGGCTGGAAGGGATGTTCTGCCCTTCTGTCACAGCAGAAAAAATATTATGGTGTCATCCACTGTGCATAACTGAAATCTATTTGCCATATGTATAAAGAATGAGTAGATTCATAAAATAGGGAGAATTTGTTCCACTGAAGTTTTTCTTTTCATTGCATTGTTATAATATGTTATTTCTATGGTATTTTCAGATTTACAGCCACCTTCCAAGAAAACCCTTGGATTCCTACCCTTATATCTTCCTTCCTTTTACTATCTTTCCCTTACTAATGGGTAAAGAAGAAATAATTAGGGCAATCTGAAAGTATTTTAGTACCTAGAATAAGAACTAACACAAGAGTTAACTCAATATTTTTTTTAAATAAACTGCTGCTTGTTTTATTACTCTATGGTCATGAGTTAATTTGCTAAAATTATTCTTAAATAATGCTTCCTTAGTCTCTCATAATGAAAATAACACTACTCAGGAAATTAGGAGGCAAGTCATCTGAGGCTAGCTGCTACTAACTAAAGGTATGCCTTTAGGGAAGTCCTCTTGGTATTATTTTCCTAATCTGTAAAATTAGTTTATTGGACCAGATTAGAAGGTCACAATCTTGGATGAGACAGGGTCCAGAGCATTTGCCACATGAAAATATGGAGCCAGTGTTGTCACATCTTCTGATTTTTCAAGAGAATCCACAAAGCTGGGTATTAATATGAAATTTCCATAAAATGGCATTTAGGCCAAATAAAACCTATCTAAAGGCCAAATCCAGCCCAAGGGCTTCCTTTCTTCAGCTTGTAGAGTAGATGCTCTCTGAAGTCTCTTGCCTCTCAGGCATTCTTTGATTCTGCATTGTTAAGACATTCTGATTTCCCCTTGTCTAACAGCTACTAAGCTTCAAAGTTCTGATTTCCCAGATGAATTGAAGAACATGTTTTGAGGCGCTGTAAAATTAAATTGTAATCATAGACTGGAGGGTTGTAGTTTCCGCTAATCCTTTTGGAGGTTTCTGATTTGTTTAAACAATAGGAAAATCAGGAATGAATGTTAAGTGGTCTAAGGCAAGGATCCAGTTTTGAATAAACGAAAACAGAGGGAAGAGCAGCTTCCATTTGCTCTCCACACTCTGCTGTGAGGCAGATCCAGCCAGAGAGCACCTGGCAAGTCTGGATGGCACAGAACCTCATGGCTAGGTTAATCCTGGCTCAGAGCAGACCGTAAAAAATAAACCTCAAATGAAGTAAATACAGCTGAATGAAGTCCTCTTCTTCGATATGTTATCATGCCAACTAATTAACATGCCTACCATTTACTGGATAAGAAAAGAAGTTTGGATAAAACAAACTGTTTTATTATGTGCACTTAAGACTTTAAAGTTTGCCTAATAAGATGAAACTCCTTTGGTTCCCACAAGCTTCTACTGCTGAGCCCATACCTTGTATGTTGAGTTGGATTTATTTTTATTTGAGAATACAGATTCTATCTTACTTACGTTTCTGTCAGCAGCATTTGGCACAGTTTCTAACATGCAGTAAGTACTTACTAAATGTCTTCTTAATCAATGACTTAATCTCTGAATGATTCAACTAATAAATTATTTAATGGGCTAGAATTTCTCTCTAGGACCAAAGCAGCAAGAACAAAAGACTATAATTCAATCAGTTCTAATAAATCATTTAAAGAAAGACGGTATCAACAATCTGAGTTTAGAAATGCAGCCAGAAGATCAGCAATAGTTTCTAGGCTCTTTACATTACTCTCAAATCATTGTATACAATTGCCTTATTCTGGATATTTCAAATAAAATGTTACATAATTTTTGGTGCTGTTTAAATCTAATGGAGAATGTCGATTTTTTTTTTTTTTAAGTATAGGTAAACAACCTGGTTAGCTTTAGCCTGCAAGCTCCTACTTTCCTTTCTAGGCTGTACCTCCAACTGTCAATTTTCAAAGCCTTAGCAATGCTATCAAAGTTTATCACACATATGCCTCATCGAGCGGTCAGTCTTTAGCCCTGGACATTGTTCCATTGCATAATTTAGTTCTCAAAAGGTTAGTAGGCTGACTAAAGTCAAATCAATGCCTATACAACTCGGAGGGGGAACTAGGAGTTCACACTCAGCGTTATAAGACCACCTTCTCAGCATCCCTGACTCCCTGCCCTACTGTCTCCCTGTCCCACTACGGGTTCCAGTCTTTCCCTGCCACCCCCTGGTCCTCTGGCTAGAAATCTGAGACTTTAGTTTTCACCTCTGTTTCTCACTTTCTGTCTCTGAGGTCACACTGCCATGGGAACCAAGTGGGGAAGGCTAGCGAAAGGAACAAAACAACAGAAAATTCCTCCTGACACTTTTGAGATACAGTCCCTTCGGTCATAGAGGAAGGGTTTCCATCCTGAGAGTTATAAGCGTCCACCCAGCCACTGTTGCCTTTGCCACTACCACTTGCTGTCATCAACTTGCCAGGGTTACCGGGGGGCTTGAACAGAAGAAAACAAAACACAACAATAGAACTTTCTCCACTCTCCCTGGTTTGTAGGGTGCTATTTCTACTCAAACTGCAAACAAAGGACTTATCTTGGAGATTTTTCTGCTTGCATCTGGTACACACTTCCATAATTTGGGATGCTTTTGAGTCCAAATCTGAAGATACTGAGGAAAAAAATCCAAGAAACTCATACATGATTTAGTGGTGTTTTGAATTCTATTATTTTTCCCCAATCCACTTATTACTACTTATTTTTCAGAGTTCTCACCTAGCTGCCCCAGTTCTGTCCAGGATTTTTAGCTGCATTCAGTTGGGAGAAGCAGAGTAGACTGTGCTTACTTTATCTTGATTGGACCAAAATTTTTCTCATGTAGTTTTGTTAGATGGTGAAAATACATGAGAGTGCTTAACAGGATTGTCTGATCCAGCTAACAGATCCTTCTGTAAATTGGCATTGCTATGTTTAGTTTTGTTTAAACAAGTGCTGTTCTACAAAAGAATGTTTTCTGTCTGGTAAACTGACTTGACAATAGGAGAATGAGACCTGCTTTTGGATCACACTCTTTGAGGCATCCTGTCGTCCATTTGGCCTCATTCATGTATTTAACATATATTAATAGAGTCAATTGTTTGTCAGGTGCTATGCTAGGCACAAGGGCTACATCTGTGAATAACATGGAATCTTTGTCTCTAGGGAGCCCATAGTGTCCTGGAAATCAGTGACAGATCACTACCCATGTTACAAGACAGCAAAACTGAGCCATAGATCCAGGTTAGAGACAGGTTATGTAA
This sequence comes from Cebus imitator, assembly GCF_001604975.1. Classification (NCBI taxonomy): domain Eukaryota; kingdom Metazoa; phylum Chordata; class Mammalia; order Primates; family Cebidae; genus Cebus; species Cebus imitator. The sequence continues at coordinate 94,717 of NW_016107864.1, forward strand.
ACAGGTAATTTCTGTATTGAATGTTTAATATGTGATAAAAATCAGTACCAGTATCATAAAAATAACAGAACGGAAACATAATTATGTATTAGTGATTTCTCACCTCTCAATTAATGGCACTCTATCTACTTACTAAACTGAATACTTGGACTCATCCTTTATTCTTTATTTTCCCTAACACTCCACATCGTATCCATTAGTACATTCTATTCTCTCTGCTTTCAAAATATACTCAGAATCCTACCCTGGACAAAGCTACCATAATCTCTCAGCATTCTGTCACAATATTTCCTGTGTTTTCCCCTTTTCCCACTCTTGTTCTATTTTCCATGTAGCAAAGTAAAAATTTTCAAATGAAAATCAGATTCTAAGTTTCCTCTGGTAAAAACACTCCAAAGCCCTACCTTATCCAACCCCCATCTCTCTTGCCTCATATTCTGCTTCTCTTCCCCTAAGTTTCAGCATTTAATTTGTTCCTCAAAGAATATATTAGACATATTTGCACTTGCTAATGCCTCTGGCAATATACTTTTCCCTGATTTTTATATTCTGAGTGCAAAGAAATAAATCAGATTATTATTAACAAAACTTGGGTCCTGGACCAGGTAACATAAACCAATTTATTTGATCAAATGCTTTGTTAGTATAAAGTTGATTAAGTATCATCTAAATCTGCTAGTTAGATAACATTTTTAAAACTATTTTTTCATGAAGAGAGGTTAACTAACTTGCTAGTAACCATGAACAGCAAGAAAATGGCAGAGCTATGATTATAGCCTTCTGTCTGCTTCCAGAATCTGTGCTGTTATATGCTATGCTCTGCTGCTCTTAATAGGTGAGAGGCATTCTCTACCACAAAGTGTGATGTCATCTTGCAGATTCACCCCTTTTAGCAATGTGTAGAATTATGAAAGGAGTGGAAATAGATGGGGACCTAAGCTTTGAGAGGTAAGAGGCAAGATAATTCCTTAATTTATTAATATCTTTCCCACTTCTATAACATTGAGACTAATGTATTAATAATTGTCTCTTGCAAATGTAGATACCAACCACCGCTGGCCCCAATTTAAAGAAAAAAAAAAAAAGCTAAGATTGCCAGCTATTTACAGTAACCTTGATTTTTTTAGTTTCTTAATCTATAGTGGAATGAGCACCTAGCTCAATGGGTTATATGAGATTAAAGCATTTTGCAAAGTCCTGATTTTGTTAGTACTCATTTCAACAGAGCTCTCTCAGCTACCTGAAGAAGGTGAAAGATCAGCCACGTGCTTCTTTCTTTGGTGGAGAAAGTAGACTGGAAAGTAGGTGAAATGGCACAGGCAGAATTTAAACTTAAATTTCTATGACTTGAACCTCTGATGCCTCATGAATGCTGAAACAAATTATGATGTCCTTCTGTAAAATAAGCATCAAAATGACTTAACAAGAAATTATAAAAGTTAAACTTCCGTTTGTTCTCTTATGATATTTTGTTGGTTTTCCAATTATTATTATTTTGGGGGAAAGGAATTTGCAATCACTTAGGTCTTGGGGTGATAAGGAAAAATAGCCACCAGGCACTTCTACAAGATCCTAATGCTCCTCAAATAGGCCAGTTGTTCCCAGATGCTCAATAATAACAAGTGATTTAACAAACTGTGAACAAACATGCACCCTTCAGTTTTTAAGCTCTTGCTTTTGCTCAGCTTCTTCAGTACACACCTGAGCCCAGGTCTTACGCAGTACTAGCAGGCATTATTTGAGAGAAAAGACATATGGAATTGTCCAGGAAAAATTCAATCTTGTTACCATCTATTTTCCCTAAGTATCTCTCTTATTTAGAATAATTTTTAAAAAGGTGATACAGAGATTTCTTCTTTCCAAAGAATAACAATATGGTATTACAAAAAAACTGGTCATAACATTAGAAGTTCCTGTCTACTTTTGATTTTACTATCTGAGTGACCTTGGAAAATTGACTTCACTTGTCTACATCTCAGTTTCTGTAAATGTGCAATGTGGATAGTTTCTGCTGTGCATGTTTATCTTGCAGTGTTGAGGCACGTAAACTGATACATGTAAAATTATGTTGAAAAGTGCCAAGCAAATGCAAATTGTCAATATTGTCCCCATTTAATTCAATAAACAGTACAGCAACCATGCCCTAAACACTGTGATTTAATTTACAAATTAAAAAGGGTCAAATTTGCCTTTGTCCCAGTTGCTGTCTATTGTGGACAAGGCATAAAGAAAAATCAGAAAAAAAGCTAAATAATTACTTCCTGAGAGTCTAATGGGCATCACCTCAGGTGAGACCTTTCACTTACTTTTATAAAGTCTTTACCAGACATATATAGTGACTAAAGGTTATTACAATTTATATTTTGATAGAGTTACTACTTATGAAGCATCTTGTGCCAGGCTCTGTGTGAGGTACTTATGACTTTTCTATAACATTTAATTCTCATGTCGTCCTTGTAAAATATGGATCATCATTTAGAAGATGATTAAATTAAATTTTAAGTAATTGAAGGAACCTGTCCAAGTCATAGAGCCAGGAAGACACAGAACAAGGATTCAAACTTTGATCTCCATACCCTGTTCATAAGAGAAAAAATAAAAGAATGAGACTCAAACTAACACCTTTTCTAACAGCCAGAAAAACATGTACTGCTGAATTCTGGTAGTGGTTGGGAGGCTGAGTTGCAGAACATGGCTTAGGGTCAAGGTAAAACAGGTAAGTGTGGCCTCAGAGACTGCCACTGAATATGCAATCTTCTGGAAATATAATCAATCAAGTGAGTAACCTATTCTCTGTTTAGGATGTTAAACAGAGAAAGGTAGGTTTAAGACTGACCTAGGAAATGGATGTTTCAAATCCGCTCCCTTTAAGTATTCCCACATTTCAACAACAAGGTATATAGAGTGTCAGAGAGAGGTATAGAGAAAATGACACAGAGTTCAAAGAAAAAAATAATTTTAATATCTACAATTATGGTGATCTTCATGAAGAAATGTTCTTGGATCCTTTAAAAATAGTTAGCAGCTAACAGCACAATGACAGGATCAAATTCTCACTTATCAGTTTAGATCCTGAGTGTAAATGGGTTAACTTCCCTATTTAAAAGGCATAAAACGGCAAGTTGAATAAAGAAAATTCTCACTTATCAGTTTAGATCCTGAATGTAAATGGGTTAACTTCCCTATTTAAAAGGCATAAAACGGCAAGTTGAATAAAGAAGCAAGACCCAACTGTCTGCTAACTTTGAGAGGCCTATCTCAAAAGTAACAACACCCACAGGCTAAAAGTGAAGACTTGGAGAAAGATCTGTCAGGCAAATGGAAAACAAAAAACAGCAGGGGTACCTTTGCTTATATCATGTAAAACAGACATTAAAACAACAATAATTTAAAAAAAAAAAAAAAAACAAAGAAGAACATTATATAATGTGGACACAGGGAGGGGAGCACTACACACTGGGGTCTGTTGGGGGGAAATAAGGGAGGGTCAGTGGGGGGTGGGGAGTTGGGGAGAAATGCCAGATATAGGTGACGGGGAGGAAGGCAGCAAATCACACTGCCACATGTGTACCTATGCAACAATCTTGCATGTTCTTCACATGTACCCCAAAACCTAAAATGCAATAAAATAAATAATAAATAAATAAATAAATAAAAAAGATATGTTGTACTTAAACTCAAAACTTGACCAGTCAGAGCTAATTACACATCTATAGAACATTCGATCGAAAAACAACAGAATCTATGTCCTCATCTGCACATGGCACATAATTCTAACATAAACACATGCTCAGGAATAAAGCAAGTCTAAACAAATTCAAAAAAACTGACATCATACCAAACACACTCTTGGACCACAGGCCAATAAAAATTAAAAATTAATACCAAGAAAATCTATCAAAACTGTACAATTACATGGAAGTTAAACAATGTGCTACTGAATTACTCTGAGATAAAAAAAAATAAAATTAAAGCAGAAATCAAAAAATTCTTTGAAACTAATGAAAACAGAGGCACAACATACCAAAATCTTTGGGACACAGCTAAAGCAGTGTTAGGAGAAAAGTTTATAGCACTAAATGCCAACATCAAAAAGTTAGAAAGATCTCAAATTGACAACCAGCATCACACCTATGAAAGGAAGAGAAACTAGAAAAACAAAAGCAAAACAACACCAAAGGTAGCAGAAGGTGAGAAATAATCAAAATCAGAACTGAAATGATTGAAATTGAGATGTGAAAATGCATACAAAACATCAATTAAAACAAAAGTTTAAACAAGATTGATAGGCTGCTGGCTAGGTTGATGAAAAAAAAAGAGAGGATCCAAATAAACATAATTAGAAGTTACAAAGATGACATTACAACTGATCCCAGAGACATACAAAATATCCTTAGAGACTATTATGAACATCACCACGCACACAAACAAGAAAACCTAGGAGAAATAGATGAATTTCTGAAAACACACAGCCTCTCAAGTTTGAACCAGGAAGAAATAAAAATTCTGAACAAATCAATAACAAATTGTGATACTGAATCAGTAATAAAAAGCCTACTAGCCAAAAAAAAAAAATGTCCTGGACCTGATATAGTCAAAGCCAAATTCTATCAGATGTTCAAAGAAGAGCTAGTATCAGTCCAAAAATTCAAGGAGGAGGAACTCCTCCCTAACTCATTCTACAAAGCCAGCATCATCCTGATGTCAAAGCCTGGCAGAGACACAACAATAAAAGAATACAACAGGCTCATATCCCTAATGAACCCATATGCAAAAATCCTCAAAAAAAAAAATACCAGCAAACAGAATTCAAAAGCACATGAAAATGTTAATTAACCACCATCAAATAGGCCTTATTCCTGGGATTCATGATTGGTTTAACATATGCAAATCAATCACTGTGATTCACCACATCAACAGAAGTGACAACAAAAACCACATGATTATCTTAATAGATGCATAAAAAGCCTTCAATAAAATTAAACAACGCTTCATGTTAAAAACTCTGAACAAATTAGGCAACAAAGTAACATACGTCAAAATAATAAGAGCCATCTATGACGAATCCACTGTCAACACCACACTGAACAGGCAAAAGCTGGAAGCATTCCCTTTGAGAACTAGAATAAGACAAGAATGCCCTCTCTTACCATTTGTATTCAGTGTAGTACTAGAAGTCCTAGCCAGAGCAATCAGGCAAGAGACAGAAATAAAGGGCATCCAAATAGGAAGACAGGAAGTCAAACTATTTATCTTTGCAGAGAATATTAACCTATACTAAGAAAACCCCACAGATTGTACCAGAAGGCTTCTAGAACTGATAAACAATTTCAGTAAAGTGTCAGGATACAAAATCAATGTACAAAAATCAGTGGCATTTTCATAAACAAATAACGTTCAGGCTCAGAGCAAAATCAAGGACACAATCTCATTTACAATAGCCAAAAAAAAAAAAAAAAAAAAAAGGAATACAACTTACCAAGGAAGTGAAAAATCTCTACAAGAATTACAGAACACTGCTGAAAGAAATCAGAGGTGATACAGACAAATGGAAAAACATTCTATGCCTGTGATTAGGAAGAATGAACATTGTTAAAATGGCCATACCACTCAAAGTAATTTACAGATTCATTGCTATTTCTACAAAACCACCAATGTCATTTTTCACTGAATTTAAAAAAATCTATCACAAAATTTATATAGAATCAAAAAGATCCCAAATCAAGAAAAAAGAACAAAGCCAGAGGCATCACACTACCCAGCTTCAAAGTATAATACAAGGCTACAGTAACCAAAACAGCATGGTACTGATAGAAAACACACACACACACACACACACACACGCAGGCCAATGAAACCATACAGAACCCAGAAACTAAGGCACACACACTCAACTGATCTTTAATGAAGTCATCGATAACAAACAATGGGGAAAGGACTTCCTATTCAATAAATGATGCTGGGATCATTGAATAGTCATATGCAGAAGATTGAAATTGGACTCCTACCATTCACCATATGCAAAAATTAACTCAAGATGGATTAAAGACTTAAATGTAAGACCTAATACTATAAACCCTAGAATAAATCCTAAGAAATACCATTCTGAACATTAGCCTTAGCAAAGAATTTATGACTAAATTTCCCAAAGCAACTGCAACAAAAAGAAAAATTGACACATAGGATCTAATTAAACAAAGGGCTTTTGCACAGCAAAGGAAACTATCAGCAGGGTAAACACATAACCTACAGAATTGGGGAAGATATTTGTAAACTATGTATCTAACAAAAGTCTAATATCCAGAATGTGTAAAGAACTTGAACAAATCAGCAAGCAAAAGACAACCCCATTAAAAATGGGCCAATAATATGAACAGACATGATTCCCACTACTGAGTGCATGGCCAAAGGAAAAGCACTCATTCTATAAAAAAGACATATGCCCTTATAAGTACATCACAGTGCTGTTCACAATAACAAATACATGGAATCAATCAAGATAACCATCAGTGGTGGACTGGATAAAGAAAATGTGGTACATATACATTATGAAATACTACACAGCCATAAAAAAGAATAAAATCATGTCCTTTGCTGCAACGTGGATCAAGCTCAAAACCATTATCCTCAGTGAACTAATGCAGGAACAGAAAGCCAATTACCACATGTTGTTGTTTATAAGTGGGAGCTAAACACTGAATACACATGGACGTATATATGGAAACAACAGATACTGAAGACTGCTTGAAGAGGAAGGATGGGAGGGAACTATGGTTTGGAAGGCTACCTATCAGGTACTATGGTTACTATCTTGGTGACAGGATCATTTATACACGAATCCTCAGGAACACAATTTACCCACGTAACAAACGTGCTTATGTACCCCTGAACCAAAATAAAAGTAAGAGAAAGAAAATGGTTAGGACTAGTATTAGTATAGGATTAGGGAGAAAAAAAAAAAAGAAGAGTAGCTTAGAGAAGACAATTTGTTAATTCATTCACCAAATATTTATTGTTGACCCACTGTGTGCCAGACATTGTTCTAGGCATGGAGTAGAAAATAAAAAAGAAAACATCCCTGTTTCTATGGCACTTAATATTTTAGTGAGTGATTGAGACAGACAATAAGCAAGATAGTAAAAATAAACAAGATAAATCTATAAAATATCCAATATAGGTTAAGTGTTGGTAAAGGGAACATAATGTCAGGAAAGAAGATAGGGAGTGTTGGTGTGGGGGAGGTAGAAATGAAATTTAGACAGGATATTCAGAGAAGGTCTCACAGAGAGAATTATACATGAGTAAAGACATTAATTGGGAAGGAAACATGCTCTGCACTTCTGAAGCAAGCTCACTATGCACTGGTTACCAACTTATATGACAGAACATACTCATATGCAAGTTATGTGAAATGGATTTATTACTTACAGATAGGCAGTAAGAAACATCAGATGCCTAGGATTCATTGCAAGCTGCTCCCCCAAGTCTTAGAAAGTTGCCTAGGGTAGATGGAGTCTCAAATTCATGTAACCTACTTGGATAGCAGATAACGGACCCTGGAAAGCAGCCTGCCCTGGGCGTTATATCCTGGGGTCACATGACTTACTGTGCTAAAGCATTGAAGAACATTCTGTTCTGGTGAGACTGAAACATAGCCCGTGTTCTTCTAGCCAGTCTCTCTTTACCAGTAAGTTACATTACCAGACCAGCATACAGTTGCTGTTGAGAGCTACACGCAAGAAAGGGATGAAAACCTGGTCAGTCCAAGGCCTTTTGGAGAACTGTCCTGTATAAATCTTGTAGGTAGAGCATTCCAGGTAGAAGACACAGCAATTACAAGGACCCAGAGGCAGGGGCATGCCTAGCCTGTTTGAAGATGTGAGAGAAGGTCAGTATGTCTAGGGCATAATAATTTAAAGGAAGAGTATTAAGAAATTGAGTCAAAGGAATAAGGGGTGAAATACCATGAGTCGGGTTCCTGTATGTGTTTGAAGGCCATTGCAAGGACTTTGGCTTTTACTTTTAGTAATAGGAAAAAGTCACTGGAACGTTTGATCAGAGGATTGTCATGATCTAACTTCTATTTAAGGGAATTATTATGGCTATTGTGCTGCAAACAGGCTGGGGTGCAGGGAAGATGGGCAAAAGGAGAAAGGAAGAAAACAGAAGACTGTTGCTGTAATCTCGACAGGAGAAGGTATATACTGAGTCTTGTAGGAGTAGATTAGTGCTAAATAGTCTAATTCCAGATAAATTTTGAAGATAAATCACCTAAGAGTTGTGAAGGTATGAAGGAAAAAGAGTCAAAAGTGACTCCAAAGTGTTTGACTTGGCAACTAGAATAATGGAATTTCCATCAGTGTGAGGTAAAATGTGGAAATATAAATCCAGTCTTTGTGTGCAGAAGGAAACTGTAAGATTTGCCTGGAGTGTAGCCTGGGACCCGTGTCTAGTCCAGAAATGGAAGCAGGATTTCCCGTCTTGTATTATGTCAGGATGAACTATGCCTGTTTCTCTAGGGAGACTCTCTACTGGGAGAAATTTAAGGTGCCAGTATTTGGGCCAGAAATCAAGAGGGGATAATAGGCCTCTACAGTTTGGAAAGCCACAAAGCACCGTGCTATCTTTAGAGAGTTGTCGCTGTTGTTTTTTTTTTTTTTTAAAAAAAAAAAAACACCTTTCTGGGCGGGCGCGGTGGCTCACTCCTGTAATCCCAACACTTTGGGAGGCCAAGATGGGTGGATCATGAGGTCAAGAGATCGAGACCATCCTGATCAACATGGTGAAACCTCGTCTCTACTAAAAATACAAAAAATTAGCTGGCCATGGTGGCGCATGCCTGTAATCCCAGCTACTTAGGAGGCTGAGGCAGGAGAATTGCCCGAACCCAGGAGGCGGAGGTTGCGGTGAGCCGAGATCGCGCCATTGCACTCCAGCCTGGGTAAAAAGAGCAAAACTCCATCTCAAAAA
>NW_016107864.1:103701-121104 GCF_001604975.1 Cebus imitator
CAAGAGGCAGAGGTTTGTAGTGAGCCAAGATTGCGCCATTGCACTCTAGCCTGGGTAAAAAGAGCAAAACTCCATCTCAAAAAAAAAAAAAAAAAACACCTTTCTTAAAACTTTTTTCCAAAATGATAAGCTCTGGCTTTACCTCAGCTCTTTATTTCACCTTTTTTACCACACTCTTCCTATATGTCTCAACCCTATTCATTCTAGGAAACAGATTTCGCTTCCTAGATACTTTTGTCTATAATCATGGCCTCTACCACAGGAAAGGACATTTTCTCCTGTCACTGGGATGACTATATTCCCTCTTAATGGCCTTGGATACTCCTACAGCCATTTAGTGCTTTACACTATAGCCGTTTAAACCTTTCTCCACAATGTAGCCAGATTGGTCTTCCTAAAATAGAAATATGATCATGTCTCTCATGACCCTCCCTAGCTTAAACATTTCAATGGGTCCCAAATGTCTTATGATAAAATGCAGCTTTTTTTTTTTTTTTTTTTTTTTAGACAGAGTTTCCCTTTTGCTGCCCAGGCTGTAGTGCAATGGCACAATCTCTGCTCACAGCAACCTCTGCCTTCTGGGTTCAAGAGATTCTCCTGCCTCCACCTCCCGAGTAGCTGGGCTTACAGGTGCACACCACCATACCTGGATAATTTTGTATTTTTAGTAGAGATAGGGTTTTTTCATGTTGGTCAGGCTGTTCTCAAACTCCTGACCTCAGGTGATCCACTAGCCTTGGCCTCCCAAAGTGTTGGGATTACAGGCATGAGCCACCATGTCCAGCCAAAATGCAGCAATCTCAACATGGCTTATCTCTGCCTTCCTCTACCATTTCAGTTCTCTCTTTTCTCCTACCTCCTACTCTCTGTGTTGGTCATTCTGATTTCCTTAAAGTTTCCCAAACATAACTATCTCATCCGTTACTCTTCAAAAATGCATGGAGCACTCTTTTTCTCCATTCGTCTGGCTGATACTTAACCTAATCCTCAGCTTCAGAGACCTTCCATATGTGAGTCACCATTCAGTCGCGTCTCAGCACTTGTCAGAACACATTGCAATTGCCTGCTTAGGTAGATGCTCATTTGCCCTCTAGACTCTAAGTAAACGAGAGCAAGCATCGTGTCTATCTTGTTCAGCATGATGTCCCTCACTCAGAGCAAGTTCTGAGCAGTTAGAAATCACAGACACTCAGTCCATATTTGTCAAATCAAATACCAATCACAAACTTTAGTTCCTTAATGAAATATTCCCAAGGACCTTCTATTGGAAAGCATATTTCTCACTCCTTTGGGCCTCTGTAGATTTTAGCTGCACATCTTTTACAGATTTATTATCTTCTGCCTTTCCTTGTATTTACATAATTGATCACTGCTATTAGACAAGTTTCTTATGTGCAAGCTCCACGTTCAAACCATCTTTTTCTTCTCTCTAGATGATTAATTACAGAGGTTTATGTATATTCTGACTCCAATAAATGTTTACTGAATTAAATAATGAATTAAAGGAGTTTAAATTGTTCTATTTTATAACTTTCAAATAGGCCAGTTTATGGAGAGCATATGCTTTGAGATTAGAATTACTGGGTGATAAATCTAAATAGATAAATTTATATCAGATGGTGGAATATCTAATATTGCCAAGTAAGAGAACATAATAGTTTAGAAACTGGAGGTTTGTTGAAGATTTCTGAACTGAAAATGTATAATGTGACAGCTGATACTAATGAAATTAATCTGTCCTTAAGAAACATTTTGTGATACAGAAATACAGTCCTATCCTGCATTCATACCTAGAGTTTGGTTATGGAAGAAAGTGGATCTTGCTACTCTTGGGGATTCAGATCTTCTTTCAGCATTTTGGAAGAAAAACCTGAATACAGAAGATAACTATTAGGCTCATTATGTTGGTACCTGTTTCTCAGTATTACCCCTGGTTCTAACTCTGATAAAATTGTTCCAGAACATTCTCTAATTCCAGGTAACCCATTATTCAGTACCCTGGGATGTCTTGAGGGTAGATTTATATCTCAAAGCTGTGCCTAATTTGTTCCCAACAGGTTCTCTGACTCTGAAAACACATCATGTTCAAGATTCCAAAATGGGATTTGTGATCAACGCCATCTATTCGATGGCCTATGGGCTCCACAACATGCAGATGTCCCTCTGCCCAGGGGTTGCAGGACTCTGTGATGCAATGAAGCCAATTGATGGACGAAAACTTTTGGAATCCCTGATGAAAACCAATTTTACTGGGGTTTCTGGAGATATGATCCTATTCGACGAGAATGGAGACTCTCCAGGAAGGTATTGTTACAATTATCCTCTAGACGGTAGAGGCAGAACAACAGCCAACACTTGATCCTGAAATGTCTTTTTCTCTCCTTTGTGGTTAATCTAGGTTTCCTGGCCAAGTTTCCCCTGCCCTGACATCCCAAATGAGCAAAGAGAGAGAGAAGAAGCAGCCCCATTTCTGTGACCAGGAAAAAATGCATTGGTGCTAATGTCCAAAATGTGCTTTGGGAATCATCATCATATTTCAGAGACCTAAACTGAGAGACAGGAATCTCACATGATCATAGATAAATAGAGATCATCTCAGTGGTTTCTCTGTACATGCCTGTCCTGTTATTCCCTGTATTTGGCTATTGTCTTGTGTAACAGAACTATTCTGAAACAGAAACAATTCAATTTCTGATAATCCAGAAATGGGGCTGAGGGTCTATTCTGTTGTTTTCTGTTCCTACAGCGAGTGAGTTATAAGTCATATTTTATTTTATTATTCTCCAGCTGGAGCACTTTCTCCCTTGTTGAGGACTAAATTGTTCTTTTCTCTGAAATTTGACTTTTATTTATAGAGGAGCTTGAGGAAGATAAACTCATAATTATGTCAGTTCCCAGAGAAATTACTGAGTACCCAGAACTTAGGAGAATTCACATTTATCTTCTACTCCCAATTCTTAAATGGCTCTACACAGGCATTTAAGAGTTATAAACACTTTTAATCTATAAGGAATAATGTCACTGAAATGATATTTGGAGTGGTAGCAGGGCTGAGTCTTTACTCAGCCTTGCATCAAAACAATCAGGGTCCTTTGTCTCTAAGTGCTCTTCTAGCCATAGCTCATACTTAACAACTGTGCTTGGAAAGCTGTCAATACACTCTATTGTTGACCCTGCCAAGAGGTTTCATGAGTCCTCAGCAATTCACACCACCTGTGCCCACACGTTCTGTCAGCAACCTTGGTTTAGCACACTTCTATATTCTGAGATGAGCTGGAGCTTATCCCAAATGCAGCTGTTACTATCTCATATGCCAGACTTATAAGTGATAGTTTCAGGTGATACAGCCAAGTGAAAACCTAGATTTTTTTTTTCTATTGTGCAGACTTGAAGTATTGCTACAACCAGGCGGTTTGCCAAAATAAACTGACTTTTCACATGTTGTGTTCTACTTTTTGGCTGTTCAGTATATCCATGAAGAAAAAAATACAAGCATTTTCTCAGAGCCAAACAAAACTTCACAACTGTAAATCTTTTAAGGGCAGGTTGAGCAATGAGCTCAGTCTTGAGGCTCCGGTCAAGGCCTGGGCTCAGATATCTGCATATCAATTTGTTATTCCCATGTGCATCCCTAGAGTACTGACATTAGCTTGGGACTTGCTGATAGAATTTGATGACTGTAGCTCCACCAGTTCAAGAGTTTTTATGTCAGGTACCCAACCCATTCCACAAACGAGACAGGGAGGAAATGCCTCAGAAGGTCCAGTTCTATCCAGTGGGAAACCTTAATGGATCAGGCCAAACATCACTGCCTTATTCATAATCCTCCAAATATGTTATAAAAGGTTCTTAATCTTTTTCGGAACATGAATCCCTTCGAGACACAGATAAAATGTATATATATTCTTTCAAGAACAATATACTTAAAATTTTGCAAACAATTTCTAGGAATACAGGATTGCCCTGAGTGTATCCTTGTACTCTTAAGTTTGGGTATAACATTAACCCATTAATAAATGATCAGAGTTGGCCTCTGAGGGCATGAAGCAAGGTGATTTACAATCTTTTCTTTCTTCCAATAGTCCAGTTACATTTACAAAAAAATACATATAACTAGCATATATTGTATGTTCTGAGCCAAATACTAAGCCAAGGGCTCTACTTTTTAATCCTACAAGGTATGAATTGTTACCACTCTTTTTTCCAGTTAAAGAAAACCAAGGCTTAACAAAGCCTTAACAAAGTTCAATGACTTGCCCAAAGACACAGTCTAGTAAATGATAGAGTCCAGATTTTTACTCTGTCTCCTGGGCTTCAAACTCTATCCCTGTACAATAGCCTGCCAATTAGTCGACCAGGATCAAAATTTTTAAAACACTATATGTTGAGAAATTTATCTGTAGACATTTGGTTATTTTTGTGGAGTAGAAGCCTTCTTCTGGATCAAAGGCATTCCAGGCTGGGTGAGAAACCAAAGGAGCCTGAGTGATTAAGGAATCCTCTAAAATTCCAGAGTTAAATGGGGAGGATCCTAAACAGAAGAAGCTGAGAGAGGTGGCAGCTCACTCCGGCACACACTTGCAGACTGTTGGAAAGTATGTTCTAATCATTGTTTTTAAATCTCACATCTGATTAGCCTACCATCAGTCCCAATGCTCTAATGAAAAACATGGTGCCAGGTGTTACAGAATCCAGAATTTTTGAATTTACAAAAGCTTAAACAATCACATAATGTCCCTAACATAATATGTAACAGCACTCCTTAATAAACACATTAATATTTCTGTAGCAAAACATACAAATATTCACTTTAATTGTGATAAACAAGACTATAAATAGTCTCACATTAGTTCCAGTCAGATTTCATCACTAGATAAAGTTCAGGTACTATCATGCTTTGCTCTCAAGTGACTTAGGAAAAAAAAAGTAATTTTCAGAGCTTTAATGATTTTACAATTACAGATAAGAAATATGGACCTTTACTATTTTGCCATTAGCAGACTAGATCATCAATCATCAAACTATGATCTGCAAAGCACGGCACATGGAGTCTCCTGCTTGTTGTCATAAGTAAGGTTTTTTTGAATACAGTCACACTCATTCATTTAGGTGCTATAGCTGCTTGTACACAACAATCGCAGAGGTAAGTGGAGACCATCTCCAAACTTAAAATATTTACCATACATCCCCTCACAGCAAAAGTTTGCTAATCTCTGGCTTAGGGACTTCATTGAGAGTTAAAGTTTAAGGCTGTGGCTGCTGCCTGGAATTGACCATAATTAGGCGGAGGAAACATGGACAGCCAATGACAGACTGAGTACAACTGAATAATTAAACCAAGAAATTAAAACATTATATTGTGGGATTTGTAAGTATATGGATGCAAAATAGTTTAAAACAATGGCGAAAATGAAAAAGAATTTGAAATTGCGCAAGGCCAAGTTTCTTACATTTTACGCTAAGTGACTCAATATTAACTTTAAGTAGAATAAAAATACATATTGTAATCCCTTAAGCAACCACTAAAATTTTAATACAAAGAAGAGTATTTAAAATAGAGATACAAAAAAAAAAAAGAAAGAAAAAAATCAATAAATCAAGGAGCTGGTTTTATGAAAAGATCAACAAAATAGAACACTAGCAAAAAAAAAACAAAAAAAAAAAAGAAAGATTAACCCAAAATAAGGCAGGAAAAAAAAGAACAGAGGAGCACAACATATGTGGTAAATAGAAAATAGATGTTAGAACAGTAGAAATGGCAGATCATGACTTTGCGTGTACACTGGTTCTTAATATATGGCATTGCTCATAGAAGGTTCATAAAGAAACAGATGGTCTGTTTCAATGTCCAGATTTTCCTGGTAAAACCCCTGAGTGTCATAGAAAGAAAGAGACGTGCCCAACATTTCACTGTCAATTAAATAACAGGGCAAGGACATTATGCAAATCTCAGGCACAATCATCAAGTTAAACTTTACCTTAGTTTTTTTTCTTACACTACATTTGAAATGGTTCAATGTATTAATATATAGTATAAAAGTGTTCTATTATTAGGTGCCATTCATGTTTTTGGTCAAATTAAAGCTTTCCTCTGTGATTATCCCACCCTAAAGGTACAGATCATTGTAATTGCTTTGTTGAATGGACCAGGGCTTGGGTGTATCTATTATGCCAATCCACAGATAATTTAGCACATGTTTAAGAATTACACTTTTTTTTTTTAACCAAAGCACTTTAGCATCAGAATTATCAATTGAGAGAGCCTTAGGAACCACATCAGCGCAATACTCTGCAGCCCCCTGCAAGTGATTTTTCACTTTCTGTAACAACCATGTTTCAATCTCTTGAATAAACCCCTGATTATCATCTGAAGACAATCGGCTGGAATCTTCAGAGTTTTAGCCATTTAGAAAGTTCCTTATTTCTGTTCAATTGAACCCTGCCTTTCTCTAGTTTCCCTTAAATGTTTTAACAAAACTTTTTGTTGTTGTAATATATTTTGATTTTGAACAATATCTAAAATTTATTTTTAAAATTATTTAGAATATGTAGGTTTAAATTGTGGCCAGTTAAGGAAGAGCAGAAATGAGAAGGTAGAGAGTAAGGGGAAGGAAGGGACAGGTATTAAAGAAGACAGATTACATAAACAAATACACTATGCTGAGAAAAACATTTCAGAAGCAGAGAAACATAGAAACCAAGAGGTGCAATGAGAATGAAAGACCAGAGGAGAAAGGGAGAGAGAGAGAGAGAGAAAGAGAGAGAGAGAAGAGGAGGAGGAGGAGGATCGAAGAAGAAGAAAAGGGAGGAAGGGATAAATAGGAGGAAGGGATAAATAGGAGGAAGGGAATGGGAAGAAGGAAAAAGAGAAACTGGGCTGAAGATTTATATTAAACTGTCTTGTGACTGGAATGACACATTAATCTTTGCTTCTGACACTGAATATGTGCCACTTGGATCTTTACTAAAGCCATCAAAAACAAATTAGATAACTGAATTACTGTTATTTGTTAGAAAACAAAATACAGTCTTCTAGATTGACTCATGGCTAAAGATTGCAGGAAGTCATTACGTCTTTTGATTCTTACCTAAAAGTTACATATAAGTATGTTTTAAGCATTCTCTTTTTTCCCCCTTTGATGGAGAATAAAAGCTATATTCTATCTCTGAAAATTAAAAGGGCTCATACCAACTCATAAGTGAAGGGGAGAATATTCTTTTGTGGTGATATATTCTCACCTATTTCTTTTTTTAGGATACTAAAAAAAAGATTTTTAAAGCAATGTTCTGTTTTTACAGCTATAGCCGTGAGTGATAATACCTCTGTGTGTTTGTCTTGTAGTAAGAAACAATAACCAGAAATCTAAAGGCTAATTCCAAAGGGAGAGTTCATTACCGCTAATGTAATTATAACAAGTTTATTGAGTTGAACTGAAATTAAGGTTTAACTTTCCTTAAAACAAGTTCCCTGACAAATGTGACATTTTCCAATCTATAAGAGTTTTCATGGTTATTTTTCAAAAATTCTGGATCCTTTTACTTTTTACCATTTGTCATAAATAAAGAGGCATGGATATAGAGAAAAGGACTTCAGATATAAATTGGTTCAAATTTTTACAATATTTAAGCAAGGAAAATACAATCTCTTAGCTCTAGCCAGGATTTGGAGCAGTGCCCAGGATCTGGAGCAGTCTAATAAAGAAGAAAGAACCACAGACTTGAAATCTAAAGGCTTAGTTTAGGTCCTGGCTCTGACAGTGACATACTCTGCAATCTGTTTGTATTAATTAACCTCACTGAGCTTCAGTTCCATTATCTGTAAAATTAACAATTTGAACTAAACTTTCCAGAGTTACAAATTGCTAGAAATGGGATTGACAGCTCATTTTTTGAGTGAGGAGTGACACCCTCATATCTCTTCATATTGGCAGCAAAGAAACAAGTCTGACACTGATGTTTCTCTTTCTCCCATCCTATAATCTTCAAAGGTTATTTGGTCATAGAAAGTCACCCTTTGAATACTTAAAGCCCATATATTTCAAGTAGCAAATGACATAATACATGAGTTATTTTTACCTCAGTGCTCTGTATTCTAATATATCAACTCATTGCATGCACAGAGGCCATGGGATAATTGTGACTGAGAGGGAAGGAAAGCATCCTATAAATTGATATTTTTGATTTAGAAGTAGAATTTAGACAGTTACCCCAAATCTTTACTGATTGCCAACACTGCAGGAAAATCCTCAAGTTACTGAACAACCAACAAAACAAGAATGAGGTTATATTCTAGAAAAAAAAAAAAAAGCTACTATAAAAAATGTGACTGGAAATCAAAACAGAATGGCATCATTTTATAACATAGGTTTCAATAGATTGATGCCAGTTTTGTTCTCAGTATTTCTGTACAGAACACTGGTTTGAGTATAGTAATCTCATCACTTGAATCCAAAAGCTAGAACATTTTCCATTCATATCATTTTCCAGATAGCTACACATGCTGAGCATAGGAGGTTGGAGGAGCCATATATATGTCTGTCTGTCAGTACTCTAAGTCCTGAGGGGATAAAACATATTAAATACTATGTGAACACAGTGTGTACCTGACTCGTACCTACAGAAAATGAGACAGTGGTAGTATTGCTTATCTAATATCCTCAAATTGGAAAAATATTTCACAGGTTCTTCTCTAGAAATCAGCTTAATTATAAGAAAAGACTTGTAAGTAAGCACATTGATTTTCTCTTTTTATATTTCTATATACATACTCAAAAAACAACAGCTAGCAAAGGCTGAGAACCCACAAGGAACTTCTCTCTTCCAGCATTTTTACATTGCATGAGGTGCTTTAGAAGCTATTTTCAAACTTTTTTAAACGTCGCTCTTGAAATTATCTCTATATAATGAATTTAGCCATTGATAATGGATACAGTAAGAAAGGTAAAATGAGGCCTTCACTAAATTACCCCTATATCCTCTAAAGCTGAAGGTAAGATTAAAGATTTACCAAATTTCTCACTTGGTTAGTCAATGTAAGTTTTATCATTTTACTTGAATAGAGACAAAAACCTTTCTATCTTTTGTAGAAGCCTAACAGTAGTACTTGTTTAAACTTCTTAAAGTTATTTCAAAACTGTCTTTCATCCTGCTAAGGTCAAGTCACCTTCTCACATGGGATTACTTTCTTTTTCAGGTGTAAGCTTGAAAGCACAGAAATGGTCTCTGCAGAGAAAGTGAAATAGGCAGATTTTTTTTTGTTGTTATTCTAAGTGTACTGTGATGGAAAATTCCAGTGTTACTTCAATGACATTTTTGGGAATAAAATATATTGCCTTTTCATAGCTGAATATTTATATCTTTATCTAAATAAATATCATGTTCTTATTCCTAAGGTATGAAATAATGAATTTCAAGGAAATGGGAAAAGATTATTTTGATTACATCAATGTTGGAAGTTGGGACAATGGAGAATTAAAAATGGATGACGATGAAGTATGGTCCAAGAAAAGCAACATCATAAGATCTGTGTGCAGTGAACCATGTGAGAAAGGCCAGATCAAGGTAAAACGGCATCTATGTTTCTTTCATTTTTGTTGTAAAGTCAATGGTGTTAATGATCATGGGCTATTTTCTAAAATTTTAGACACTTATTTCACCTTTTATATTGTAAGCTTCTAATGTCAGAAATTCTCTCATTCCTTGTGAAATCTCGGGTGCAACTCATAATAGTCTTAGTAGTTGTTTTGATGGAACCAATTGATGAGTCATATTTGCCCATACCCTTTCTACTTAAGCCTTTAAAGACATGGGTTCCTGGAAATAAAGTGCACAGTTAGAAAAGGCATTCATTCTAATTTATTTAATAAATATTCAATACGGTTGAGAAGAGTAGCTGGCCTAGGCAGCCTACACTGAAGACGCCAGAAAACTCCATGGTGACATTGGTTTGGAATCAGACACCGCAATGGAAAAAGCAGAGACACTGCAAAAGTAAACAGAGTTAAAAGAGAAACCAAAACCTGGTAAGACTGAAGAGATAGCAGGAGAGGAAGAAACAGTTTCCCCTAAAGCTAAACATATTAGAAAGAAAGCAGAGCCTTCTGAAGTTGATATGAATTATCCAAAATCCAAAAAAGGCAAAGAAGAAAGAGGAGCCATCTCAAGATGGCATTTCTCCTAAAACCAAAAGTTTGAGAAAGAAAAAGGAGCCCATTGAAAAGGAAGCTGTTTCTTCTAAAACCAAAAAAGGTACAAAAAATGAGGAGCCTTCTGAGAAAGAAATACATGCTTCTAAGCCCAAGAAGATGAAGAAAGAAAAGGAAATGAATGGAGGAGCTGCAGAAAAAAGCCCTAAACTGAAGAATGGATTTCCTCATTCTGAATCTGACTATAACCCCAATGAAGGGGCCAATGAAGAAAGTAACAGTGAAATAGCGCAGGAGACACCCGTGGAACTAAAAGATGGTGCTTTCTCTAATTTTCCCACATCTGAAGAAACTATTAAGCTTCTCAAAGACCAAGGAGTGAATCTTCCTATTTCCTATACAAGCAAAGACATTCCATCGTGGTTACAGTGGGAAGGGCTTAATTGCACAGGCACAGGCAGGAACTGGGAAGATACTCTCCTTTGCCATCCCTTTCATTGAGAAACTTCATGGGGAACTGCAAGACAGGAAGAGAGGTTGTCCTCCTTAGGTACTGGTTCTTGCACCTACAAGACAGTTGGCAAATCAAGTAAGCAAAGACTTCAGTAACATCACAAAAATGCTGTCAGTGGCTTGTTTTTATGGTGGAACTCCTTATGAAGGTCAATTTGAACACATGAGGAATGGGATTGATATCCTGGTTGGGACACCAGGTCATATCAAAGTCCACATACAGAATGGCAAACTAGATCTCACCAAACTTAAGCATGTTGTCCTGGAGGAATTTGACCAGATGTTGGATATGGGATTTGCCGATCAAGTGAAAGAAATTTTAAGTGTAGCATACAAGAAAGATTCTGAAGACAATCCCCAAACATTGCTTCCTTCTGCAGCTTGCCCTTATTGGGTGTTTAATATTGCCAAGAAACACATGAAATCTACATATGAACAGGTGGACCTGATTGGTAAAAAGACTCAGAAAACAGCAATAACTGCAGAGCATCTGGCTATTAAGTGCCACCACACTCAGAGGGCAGCAGTTATGGGGATGTCATCTGCGTATATAGTGGTTATCAAGGATGTACTATCATCTTTTGTAAAACCAAGAAAGAAGCCCAGGAGCTGTCCCAGAATTTGGCTATAAAGCAGGATACCCAGCTATTGCATGGAGACATTCCACAGAAGCAAAGGGAAATCACCCAGAAAGGTTTTAGAAATGGTAGTTTTGGAGTTTTGGCAGCAATCAATGTTGCTGAACGCGCATTAGACATCCCTGAGGTTGATTTGGTTATACAAAGCTCTCCACCAAAGGATGTAGAGCCCTACATTCATCTATCCGAGTGGATGGGCAGAGCTGGAAGGACAGGGGTGTACATCTGCCTTTACCAGCACAAGGTAGAATATCAGTCAGAACAAGTAGAGCGAAAGGCAAGAATTAAGTTCAAACGATGGTGTTCCTTCTGCAACAGGAATAATAAAAGCTTCCAGTAAAGATACCATCAGGCTTTTGGATTCCGTGCCTCCCACTGCCGTTAGACACTTCAAGCCATCAGTGGAGAAGCTGATAGAGGAGAAGAGAGTTGGGGAAACTCTGGCAGCAGCACTGACCCATGTTTCAGGTGTCACATTCATAGACCAGCGCTCCTTGATCAACTTCAATGTGGGTTTTGTGACCATGACCTTGTGATGCTTAAGTGAAATGCCAAATATTAGTTATGCATGGAAAGAACTTAAAGAGCAGCTGGGTGAGAAGACTGATTCCAAAGTGAAGGGAATGGTTTTCCTCAAAGGAAAGCTGGGTGTTTGTTTTGATGCACCTACCGCATCAGTAACAGAAATACAGGAGAAATGGCACGATTCACGACACTGGCAGCGCTCGGTAGCCACAGAGCAACCAGAGCTGGAGGGACCACAGGAAGAATATGGAGGTTTCAGGGGACAGTGGAACGGAAACAAGATTCAGAGGACAGCGGGAAGGCAATGGAGGCCTGAGAGGACAGCAATCAGGAGGTGGCAATGAAGTAAGAGATCCCAAAACAAAGGCCTGAAGAGTAGTTTCAGTAAAGCATTTGGTCAGTAATTAAAAATAAAAAGATTTATGTAGCAAAAAGAGAATGATGTTTGGCCATATAGAACCGAATATTATTTTTTGTCCAAAGTAAGGACACATTATGCTTCCTTTTGACCATTTGCTGAGTCCTAGTCTCTTTCAGACCCAGACAAGCTTCAACTAAATTGTTTCATCTGATCATTATCATTTATAACTTTATTGCTACTTCTTCCTCAGTTTTTCCTTTTGAAAGGTGTATGAATTCATTAATTTTTATTCTAATGCATTATCTATAGATTAAAAGATAAACTCAAGCATGTATCTGGCTATACTTTGTGATTTCACCTGTCTTTATACTCAAAGTGTCCCTTAATAGTGTCCTTTCCTAAAATAAATGCCCTAAGGGAGTGTAACAGTCTCTGGAGGACCACTTTGACCCTTTGGAAGTTAAGGTCTCCTCAGCCAACTGCCGAACTGTTTCTCATGTGGTCCTATTATTTGTCAACTGAGACTTAATACTGAGCAGTGTGTCAAAACAAGATTTCAAACTTAGCTGGGTTGTAATACAGTCTACACCAGCGTATGCTCTAGATTTGGAAGACGTAGTGTGTTGATATAGATTACCTATACTTATGTACATTTTGATATGTTTTTAGCTTCTCATTATAAGGTGATTCATGTTTCAGTGAATTCTTCACAGAAAGTATATATAAAAGTATATTTTAATAGAAAGCTGGGGTCTTTAGAGAATTTCAAATATATAAGGTGGCTCCATAGCTTTCTTTGCAAGAATGCTGGATAAATAGTTCTTAAATGATAATGCATTCCACTTCTTCCTATTGGAAGATTAACATTATTTACCAAGAAGGACTTAAGGGAGTAGGAGGCACAAATTTGCATCACTGAAGAGCATGTCAAAAACAACAACAACAAAATATCACTGGAAATAATCAAATGCAGGAAGGTAATAAATTCGTAACTGGAGAGCAAAGAGAAGAACAAGTATGATTTGCATGATAAAGCACTGTTTTAATCCTGAAAACTTCACAGATCACTAATGTTTCTAGAGGTTAACTTCAAGTGGGCAAGCTGGGTTTTTAGGTAGTCAGTGGCCTAGTTCCTAAAGCCACAGTATAGCATGTTTGTTAAACTGAATCTCAGTTGAAAGTTTGTTTTAGCTGCTTGGAGGTTTCCTTTTAAGACACATTGTAAGTGGTTAAGTTGTTTTGAGGGAACTGAAGAACTTGATGTAGCCCCTGGCCAGCTAACTCTGCTGGATTTCACAGATATTATTTCTCTGGGAAATATTCTACACAGCACAGGAACTTCAGAGTGGCATTTTCTCCTCACCTTAATTTCCAGAGATTCTTTCTGTACTGGGAATCCTGGAACATATTAAGCTAGGAAATTTAAAGCCACGTGGTCTCTCTTGTTTTTATTTAATTACTGTGAACACCTAGAATATTTCTAGGTCCTGGTTTTTCTTGCTTAACCCAATGTTTATCTCGAACTGCCCTTCATTGGATCACCATGCACTAGGGGCTCTGATAGCCAGTTCAGCTCCTGATCCTTGAAGCAACATCCCTTTTTGATTTGAACTTCAGTTCCATCCTTGAATACTAACTAGATGTTTCTTGCCCTCTGTTCTCAGAATTCTTCTGGCTTTTATTCCTTGATTTACTTACCAGCTTTATCACTTTACCCTTATTCCTCATGGCTTCCCATCAAGCCATAGGTATTAGGTGACAGTGTAATTTATTGGATTCTGATTTTGCCCAAATACTGGGCATGCTTTAATAACAACCGAACCATTTCATTATTTGGATAGGCATGGGTACCTTATCAAGCTGATAAAAGGATATGGTACCCATCCATTAGAAAAGAACAGCTAAAACCTTGTTGTGGATTATGGGTTCAAAGAAAAATAATCAGGCATAAATTAAGAGTAAGAGGGACGATTAATAGAAATTAATAGTTAATATTGATGAGGCAAAAATAAATGGGACACCCTTTATTATCAGAAGATTTACAGTCTAAGTGAGGAAAAATATGGACACTGAGACGCAACATCATGTAAAATGTGATGACTTCATTAAGAAAGAAAAGATGAGGGCTATATAAGTTTGTACAAAAAGGATAGAGGGATTTCTTCTGAATAAAATGTCAAACATTGGACCATAAAAAAATGAGTATGATTTCAGGGAGAAAACATTTACATAGAACAATAAAAGAAAAGAGACAAAAGTGGTCAACCGAAGATTGCCCAGCAACAAGTGAATAATCTAGGTGCATTGCTCTACATGGTTATTATAAAAGAGAAAGTTGAAATAAGTTGAACCCGGATTTGTGGAGAGTTTTTAACATCATACTAAATACACTGCGCTTAATTTTCATTAAACAGAAGTCAGAGAATAATTCTGACCAAGATGTCGGCATAAGTTGAGCTGTGGTAAGGAAGATGAATAGAGTTATAACACAAGAAAGAAGAGACAAGTTAGAAGGATGCTGTGATACAGTGGTAACAAGGCCTTGAATTGGAGAAGAAACAGTGAGAATGAAAAGGGGCCAGAAGACATATTTGGAGAAAACATTACAGACATTGATTCAATCAGGCTGACTGCCAATTTGATGTCAAGTTGCGTAAAAGTCAGCACAATCAACTTCAATTCTAAGTGTTAGTGACTAAAAGGTGGCATTGCCAGGAATAGAAAAATGGGTTTGGATTTAGAGAAAAGGTAATGGGTTAGTTTGGGGGAATGTTGGTTTTGGCATAGCCATCCAGTGATTAAAAGTCTGGTCTACAGCAATGAAAAATAAGGCTAACAATACAGATTTAGGAATTGATCGAATGAAGTTAAAGTTGAAGCTATTAGTATACATAAAATTGCAGAACTTGAAAGTGTAAATAAAAAACAAATATGGATCAAGAATATACCTTGGAGAATTTCTGCTTTCAAAGTGTAAAAAAGGAAGAGGTAGAGGCTGAGCAGCAACACGTGCAGAGAGAGACAAGCAGGGAGCTCACTGTCATATACGATGGTAGTCAGCAGAAGAGAAAGGTCAAAGAAGAGGAACGATGAGAGAAAGACATGAAAACTGAGGGTTCGCCCTTCATCTGGGCCTGCCAGGTTGAACAGAATATAATGGCAATTGAGTATCAAGATGAATAACGAAAATGTAGTCTATCTACATAATAGTATACTACTTAACTATAAAAAAGAATGAAATCCTGTCACTCACAGCAACATGGATGGAACTGGAGAACAGAATGTTAAGTGATAAGCCAAGGACAGAAAATTAAATGTCACATGTTCTCACCTAAATATGCAAGATATAAAATGTTGATCTCACAGAAGTAAAAATTAGAACAAATACTAGAAGGTGGGAAGGTAAGGAGAAAGAGAGGGATAGGCAGAGCTTTGTTAAAGGAAGCAGAATCAGAGCTAGGTAGGTGGAATAAATTCTAGTGTTCTTTATCACGGTAGGATGAATATAGTTAACAGTAATCTATAGTTTCAAATAGCTAAAAGGAGGTTACGAAACATTCCTAACATAAAGAAATAATAAATTTTTGACATGATGGCTATGCTAATTACCCTGATCACTATACATTATGTGTATCAAAACGTCACTATGTACCCAATAAATATGTATTATTATGCGTACATACCTATTCTCATGCATCAATTGAAAAAAAAAGTGTAAGACAAAGAATTATGTGGTGAAAACTATGTAAGGGATAATTCAGTAATATGAGGTCATTAAAAAAATTACTCTTAGGCTAAAGAAGATCTGACCACACTTACAGAAAACAAAAATTCAACGAAGGAAAAGAAGACAAAGATATAATAAAAATGGGGAGAGGGCAGCATTGGTGTTCAGTGCCGTAAGGAAAAATGATATCAAAATAACTTACTTGCTCATCAAACAGTTCTTGAATACCACATTTCTGGTAGTGTATTCTCAGAGCGGTTAGAGTTAGTCTTTTCAACCAACCTTACCTTCATTCTGTTTAGAAGACATTTCATGTGTTTGTTCATCTGTGATTAAGAGTGAAGCTGCAATATTTCAGTACTGATAGTAAGGCCCTCAAAGGGTAGGCCTGAAAATTTGGAAACCATAAGACCAGAAAAAAGAAAGATAAAGTAAATGAAGATAAAAATAAATGTATTAATATCTGCGAAATATCTCAAAACATTAGGTATCTGAAATTTTCTGTATGTCTTATTATGGCATACAGCAAGAGCTGGTAAACTATGGCCCACAGACTAAATCTGAACTACTGCCTGTTTGTGTAAATAAAGTTTTATTAAAATAGAGCCAGACTCATTTGTTTATATATTGGCCATGGCTACTTTCCTGCTATAGTGGCAGAGATGGCTGAGTTGCTGAGTTTCAATAGAGACTGCATGGCCCAAAGCCTAAATATTTATTATTTGGTCTTTTGCACACAAAAAAACATTGGCTAACACTTATTATATCAAGACAAAAGAAGTTTGTTTGCATCTTGGCCAATTATCTTTCAGTTAAACTCTTCATGTGAGAGGTTTAAATTCACGTACAATTATTTATATACCCACCCAGAATATCAATATTCATAATTTCCAATGCTTCCTGTAGAAAGATTACACAGTACAAATTACCATATAATTTTTGTTCATTTTTGATCCTTCACAGCAATACCTTTTGAAATGTAACTTTCAAATGCTGAATGACTGATTTCAGAGATTTCTTTATATATACTTTTCTACCCTATTCTACAGGGAATAATTTATGTAACAGAAGAATTTGATTCCCTATCATATTTTTAATTCTGGTTATTTTGTAATAATATTTGTTTAGTCCTTTTATAAAAATCCTAAACCCCATTGTCCTAACCCGATATCATTTTCACTCTGTTAAATATACAATTTACAAGATTTTCTTAATATGGTTTAAGGTTGTAACTGAGCAATTTCATTCATAATATCAACATCTCATGGCATTGTGCAGAGTTTGTAAACTTAGTTTCCATGAAAGGATTTAGTCTAGCAAAGGTTCAGATACGTTATATATTGTTATTCATAAAGAAAGCACAGATGGCTGTGTGCAGTGGCTCATGAGTATAATCCCAAAGTTTTGGAAGGCTGAGGTGGGAGAATCCCCTGAGCTCAGGAGTTCAAGATCAGCCTAGGCAACTTAGTGAGAGCCCATCTCTACAAAAGAAAA
>NW_016107864.1:121546-135228 GCF_001604975.1 Cebus imitator
AAAAAAAAAAAAAAAGAAAGAAAGCACCACTACTTCCAAGATATTAAATTGCCATGAAAGAGAATTATCACTACCTTGTGTTCAAAAGAAATGTGAAACAGAGCATAAAATGTGAAAACGTAAAATAATAAATTCTAAATAATCAAAGGAAGCCATATTAAGTTGTCACTATTGATTCAAAAAGAGATTGTAATATTGGAGTTTTTCTTGGAAAAGGGCATGAACTTATTTTAATAAAAGCCTGAAATTCACAAACCAATGAAAACTGAAGCACAAGAAGTCAATAGATTTCTAGTAGAGGGAAATGCAGCTGCTTTTATTTGCCAATCCCTGCTAAGGTCTGAAAGAGACTTCTTCAGCTTTGCAATATGCCTGTTTGCATTACAAAATCTAATAATTGTTCAAGGATCATTTTGCCAAGTGTGGTATGCCTTGAAAATGAAATTCTTTATTTCTGTCTATGGGCATATGAGCATATTATTAATGAAATGGGTAACATTATTACAGTGTTCTATACTTTACAAATCACTGATTTTTATATAATCCTAAGAAAGTCCTATAAGATAGGTATTATTATGGTAAAAGTAATAGGTCCAATTAAAAGAAACTGAGCACTAGCTGGAGGACTGTTCAAGGCTGCACAACTACTGAGTGGCTATAAGTAAGAGTAGAACCCGCTGCCACTTGATTCCCAAGCCAGCACTCCTTCCCCTGCCTCTTTCAAAATATCACACAGTCTATCTTCCAATAAGACTCACTATGTATAAGCACGAGCCTTTGAAGTCCAACACATATTGTTTGATCCCTCATTTACCCTAACATGCTATGTGAGTTAACTATACCTTAGTTTTCTCCCCCAAGAAAATGAATAAAATAAACCAGCTACTTCATACAGAGCCATTCTAGTGTTTTAATGGGATAACAGTATGTGACATGTACTAAAGAGCCTGGAAATAGTTGAAATTATTATGAAGAATACTTTAATCAGGCCCAAGGAGCAATTTTGTCTCACTTATTTAGTTACTTTAGGGAAAAGATATTTCAGGCCCTTATTCCCTGCTTGTATTGTTGTAGTTTTAAGAGTCAGTACAAGAAATACTACAAAATGTAAAAAACAGTTGTCAGCTTACAATTATATTCGGCTATATGTATCTAGCTGATGTAATTATCAAAGAGCATTACTAGAGTCAGTATCTAAGATTAGGAATATAAAGTGTAATCATTACTATGTCTCGTTATTGCTGAGTATTAATCAGAGTTTTAATTATTTAAAAGAACATTTAATGAATGCTGTCTATTCCACAGAGGCTTTTCATGCACCAATGATAGGGGAGAAAAGGTACATCTATTTTGAAAGAATAACGTCTGTGACTCTTTCAACTGTTAAATTACTTCAATTATTTTCCATTACCCTAAAAAAATCAGGTAGATTAAGAGGTATATAATAGTCTCAATGACCTCATCTACCTTCAAACAAAAGAAAGCTACTGGAGTAGGAAATAATGAGTTGAATTGTTGAACCAGAGTTTTGGTAGAAAGAGATCAAGAGATATTCTCCAGGAAAAACCTTCATCTTTTGCCTTGTTCTACCCAAAACAAATTCCTAATTATTTTTATCAACATGGATAGATTTTAGAACATTAGGAAATATACAGTGTTTTTTTTTCTCATAATTATTCAACTAACGGAGGGAAGGAAGCCTTGATAAATCCTGAGAACAGAAGTTCTTAACTTGAGGAAAGAAGAATCAGACCAGATCCTGGGGCAAATTCAGTTACGTGTACGTACATATGAGCATAAGCATAGCTACTTAATTAAATACAGGTATCCAAGGCTAATTATCCAAAGACTTGCATTTAATTTAATTCCTACCCTGCCACCAACTAACTCTATGATGTTGGACTCATTGTTTAAGCTCAGCCTCAGTTTAATTAAAAATTAGGAATCCTAAAAATTATACTGCTTATCTGATAGAATTTCAAATAATATAAGCAAAAGCCCTTTCTGCTTTGTGAAACAGCATATTGGAATATGGAATTGTTGGATTTTTATCTATGCAAAAAAATTAATCTAAATTTCAAATATTGTCTTAGGTGATCCGAAAGGGAGAAGTCAGCTGTTGTTGGACCTGTACACCTTGTAAGGAGAATGAGTATGTCTTTGATGAGTACACCTGCAAGGCATGCCAGCTGGGGTCTTGGCCCACTGATGATCTCACAGGTAATCTATCACAATCTTACACATATAAATTAACTGAAAAAAGACACAGGCATGGTGGGGGTCACATCTCCACGTGTTACTTATCTTGGGAAGTCTTATTTATGAAACAAAGAATTTCTTTGTGAACACAAGCCTTCCCAAAGTCTGAGCTACTTATTAAAATCTTCAAATCTCCAGGAGAGATCTGCCTATATGCCCATCCTCATTCCAAAATTAAAACAGAATTCCTAGCTTGTCTATTGGGCATTCTTCCGTCATCCCCGGGACATTCTCAGAAGTTCCTAAGTAGGTTCCCAGTTAAGTGTGTCATTTTGGGGGAAGAGAAAGAAATTTTAGCCAGGAAGTGATGAAAATATGTCATGACATGTCCAAGAACAAAAAATGTAGCACCCAGTTGGGCAGAATGTCATCTAAAGTTCTTTACTTATCTTAATTGTTTTCATTGATTGAAATCAGGAGGCTCCAACTAATAAGTTTTCAAGTATTGTTGGCACAGGGCAAGACTTGATTTTACTTTATTTTTTGTTTTGTTTTGGTTCTTTGTGCCAAAGATGTTAAAGAATATGCCATTGCGTTTTCTATTCTACATTTTATAGTCCTTTCTAATTTTTACAATATAAAAACAGAATATACCTTTCATACTGTCTTTGAATTTTTCTTTGATAAATATTTACTCACTCATGCTTATTTGCCTACCACTAAAAATATAGAAATAAAAATACTACATCTATCTTAATAAAGTTTACAGATTAATAAAGAAGGCAATACGTTAAAATACGATAATATAATAAAAGGACATAGATTTATATACACGGGAGCATGAGGACAGCACCCATGAGCTGAGTCTGCAAGGGAAAGAGGAAGAAAGCTTGCAGGCAGAGGGCCCACCATGTGGTATGTCAGGTTGTCTAGTGGTTTTAGAATTTAGATGGATTTAGCACAAAACTTCTAAAGGCTAGCTCATAAGGTCATCAGTGTTAGATTCCGTCTCTCCCAAGACAAATGATTTTATTCATAGTAGTTGTATTCACTTATTTCAAAAGTCTGGTTATAAAAAATTCCATGATCCTGGATCTTTCAAGACACCTCACTTTTTTTTTATAATGATTGATATGTATACAGAAGACTTTTCCTTTTCTTAAAAAAAAAATCTGATTTAATAAAACACCAAAGTGCCTTGTGATAACATTTGAATCCTATTTTTGCCATTAGGCTCTGAGCTTTCTGATGCTCTTATTCATCCTGTTTTCCCCAGAGCTGAATCAGTGCTAAACACAAAGCCTTCAATAAATTTTGTTGAATAGATGAACTGTAGTGTACCTATGTGCACACACACAGTAAAAATGTCAAAAAGAAAAAAAAAATACTATGATTGGTTTTCTTGAAGGAGGGTGAGGAAAGCAGTATTGCTGATCTTTTCCTTATTCTACTTCTTTACCTGTTTTTCTAATTTCCAACTGGATTATTGTGAAAATGAAAAGTTGTCTTGCATCATGAACTAACTTGCATGGCTATACACCTTGAGAATGAATATATAGATGTAACTTTTTGCACCATGCTTTGTAAGTTTATGCTACTGAGAATGAACACAATCTGTTCTTTCATTATTTCAACAGATAAATATTATTGCTATTTCAATTAATGTTAGATACCAGAGAAAATGAGGTGAAAAAATGGCAGTGGTTCCTGCATCAGTTGTTCCCTCCATCCTAGTCCTTATATATCTCATCATCTTGTGGGGAATGAGACATAAAACAACACATGCACATGGCTGGTCAGCTATTTGTTTGCTAATGGGCTATTTGTGTACCTCACTGACAAATTGTATATCAAGTCAAAGAATAGGAATTAAAAAAATGGAAATATTAGGGGGGTCATAATTTAAATTTGTGGCCATAAAATTTCTCTCTGAAGAAGTAAAAATTAGCTCAGACCTAAATGATAAATATAAATATTTAGCCAATAATGACTAAGAAGAGATTTCTGTCTGGGAAAACAGCACATGTGAATGTCTCTATATGGGTAGGCAGGTAGGAAAATGGTGTCAGAAGAGGTTAAAAAAAAAATGTAGTAGGGGCAAGAACCTATGCAGCCTAGGGGAACATGTTCAGGATTTGAGTGTTTTATTATATAGACAATGAGAAATCACTGCAGGATTTTAATATAAGAAAAAAATACATGATTATAAGTATATAATTTTTTTTTTTTTTTTTGAGACGGAGTTTCGCTTTTGTTGCCCAGGCTGGAGTGCAATGGCGCGATCTCAGCTCACCGCAACCTCCGCCTCCTGGGTTCAGGCAATTCTCCTGCCTCAGCCTCCTGAGTAGCTGGGATTACAGGCACGTGCTACCATGCCCAGCTGATTTTTTGTATTTTTTAGTAGAGACAGGGTTTCACTATGTTGACCAGGATGGTCTCGATCTCTTGACCTCGTGATCCACCCGCCTCGGCCTCCCAAAGTGCTGGGATTACAGGCGTGAGCCACCGTGCCCGGCCCGATTATAAGTATATTTTTAAATATCATCCTGGTTACTGTTAACAAAAATAATTTGGGAAAGGATAGAAAGTGGAGACAGAAAGACAACTTGGCGAGCTGTAGACAAGAATTCTTATTGTCTTGAACTAAATAGTGCATTGGAAGATTTGAGGTATACTTTGAAGTAAAATCAACATGACATGCAGATAAACTGGATGATGAAGGTATAAGGGAGTTGCCAAACTTTCTTTTTTGAAGACTAGAAAGATTATTTCGTAAAGATCAATAGTTTAGTTACAGAAAATATCAGAGATGTCTTTGAGATTTTCAAGGGCTGATTAATAAATTTAGACCTTAGCTTGTGTCAGAAAGTGTAATTTGGATTAGGAATACAAAGATATAGTCTAAGTTCCTAAGAAATATATAATCTTGCAGAAGAAAAGCATGGAACCAGGTAGCAACAGTGCTCTTGGCGTTACAGGTGAGGAATAAACAAAGTATTATGGAAGGGTAGGGGCCAAAACTAAGCCTGGAGAACCTGGGAAAGTTTAATCTTGAAACGTGAGTTAAAGATCACTTTACAAAAAAGTTAAGAAGGTACCTGAAAGAGGAAGTAGCTCTTTCGGAATTATTAACATCATAAGCTAAGGAAGACTGAGGAATGACTAATAGGCTATTGGTCTGCCTCATATAAAAGGTGCACACATCTTTATATACTCTGTGTTATCTCAAAGATGTCCTATTTATAGTGTAAACACAAATCCAAATCTTTGCACTGTTAATTCTATCTCATCCTTCTTTCCAGTCAACTTTCTTGAGTAATAAATCTTTCTTTTATCTCCCTCGCTCTTATCAAAGCAATTTTCCTCCCGCCTTAACCATGCTGTCAGAAATATTTTAGCAGAAGACATCTGTGGCTGCCACATGGCCAAACTAATAGCCCCTTGTCAGTCCTTACTTTACAAACATTTCTGCACAATGTAATGAGCTTGATGCTCAGCAGTCTCCTGAAGTCTTCTCCTGTGCCAGCCATATAACACAGGTTTCTCTTATCTACGCAAACACCACTTCTGAGTGTTTTTGTTGTTGCTGCTGTTGCCTCTTTGGCTTAATCTAGATCATTAAAAACGGATGTTTCCCAGGGTTCCATCACTAGCTCATTGTGCTTTTCCCTTTACACAATCTCTCCAAGTGATGTCATCTACTTTGATGGTTTTAATTATTACCTGCATGCTGTGAATTCCCAGTTGTACAGCCCAGCTTGTATTCTTTTCCTCAGTTTGAGGATCATGAATATAACTACTTGCAAGATATCTCCACTTGGTTAGTCCTCACTTATTTCAGTCCAGTATATCCAAACCTCATCATTTCACCATTGTGCCCCAATTAACAATAAGCCTGCTTTTCCATTCTCCGGGTGGATATGGCCACCCAAATCCAGTCTCTTATCAACCCTAATGCTTTGATTGCCAAATCTTCCCAACCACTTGTCCTCTTCTCCTAGAACAATTCTTCACTCAATTAGGTTTTCATCATCTCATATTTAAATATTGCAGTAACATCCCAGTTTATTCCCTTGCCCTAGATTTATGCCACATGCCTCTAAATCCACTTTTCATCTTGCTATTTTTTAGAGAGAATTCAGATTTTTTTTATGACAAAAATTACACAGTTTATTATGTTGAGACAATTGTTGCAGACATAAATACTTAAAATTTTCTAGGTAAGATACTTTTAACAATTTTTTTAAATTGGAAAGAACCAATAACTTGGATCATAGCTCACACAAAATTCCAAATTAAAGTGGATTCTATTGTCCCCCTACATTTTGCAAACAATGCTTTGTATAACACTTCTTTAAAACACTAAAGGAGACAGCAAGCTGAAACTTTTTTCAAAGCACACAAGAAATAGTGACATCACATTACTTGAAGAAGGTGCTGAGGGGAGAAGATGACCTTGCTATTGAATAATGTATCCTAAATACAGATGTGTCTTTTTTGTTTCCTTGCTCATATAGGAGAAAGTAATTATCTTTTCTTCCCAGCTTAGGTTTGTGACTGAAGTCCTTGTAACAAGATATAAACTAACAAGAGAAAAGCATATAAGTTTATTTAATGTAAGTTTTACATAGGGAAAGGAAAACACAAAGAAATAGGAAAACTTGTGCATTTTTATGCTAGGTTTGATAGAGAAGTAGTAAGTCATAAAGAAATATGATTAGATGAAAAAGCATGATCTAAGGATAGTTAGCTGGGGAGAACTCAGCTATCCTGTTTGTTTAGATTGCTGTCAGTGACCTTGCGTTTTTAGAGATAGACAGATGTTCACTTCCTCAGGGGACAGACAGAGCACCTGTCAAATGAATTTTATGACCTGCTTTCAGGGGAGAACAGTGAGGGGAATGTAAGAGTTACCTTCCTGCTTCTACTGTTTTCTCAAATGCCAAGGTGCCATATTTTGGGGTAGTGTATCCTGAACTCCATCACTCAAAACTTACCACTGGTTTTATATCTCTGTATAATATACTCCAAGCTTTTCAACATGACATACAAAATGTCCTGTCTTTACCACACGCTTATGATGTTTCTAGTTTCAATCACAACTTTTCATCTTTCATTTTACATTCTATTGTCTAAGACTGCTCATAATTCTCATCCACACGTAATGCTGTTTTATTCATCCCTGTATGCACATATATATATATATATGTATATTGTCTTCTCTGCCTGGAATGTGCTTACCCCTCTTTCTTCACTTGAGTAACTCCCCCTTACCCTCCCTTACTCTGCTCAGGTGTTATCTTCTCTATGAAGCCTCCTTTGATAGAATACAAAGTTTTCTTTTCTGTATTTACAAAACAAATTCTGCTTCCCTCTTTAAATCATTTTTCAAACTAGATTTTAAAGACCTGTATACCTATCTACTACTCTTACAGAAATGTTAGTTTCTCATGGACAGACCTGTTTTTTAAACATATTTGTAATCTCAGCACCTAATACAATGCCTGACATAGAGTAAGCTTTCAGTAAGTATGTGTCAACCTCCAGTAAAATGATGGAGAGTGTTACAAATGAAGATTAAAGTAGGTATTAAGGCCAGCCTATGAGGAAAGCCTCTAACTAATGAGTTCAGAATTTATCCTATAGACAGCGTGGGGCCAGTAAAGGTTTTCATACAGAAGAATGAAATGATTCTCTGGCTAGGTGCATACATGTGAGTGGGTGTATGTGTGCGGGAGGTCTGGGTGGAAAACAAATCACCAACCTAGAAAAGTCTTTGCATTGATATCATGTGAAGTTTAACCTCTAACTGGAGTCTACAGCACTTTTCTGAAGAGCCTATTGCTGTGTGCAAGCTCACCTCAGTGGCTCTGATTCAAAGTAACCTATCACTCGGAATTGCTAGTTAAGAAGAATGTTCTGATGGCTTCAGCTATTCCAAAGCCTGCCACAGAAAGGCTTGGGGCTAGCTTTAGGAAATACTGCAAGCCTTTCTTCTATACACTTGGCTTATAGTTATCTTACTTCAGCCTATAATGTGACAGTTCCAGTCACTTTTGGGTCAGCGCCTTCGTTGTGATAATAACCAGTACATATATAATGCTTTCTATGTGACAGCAACTGTTTGCAGCATCTTGGAAATGTTATCTGATTTTATTCCAACATAATCCTGTAAGATTATTAGCATGGCTAAGAGATCTGAGCCCACCTGGAATTAAACAACTGTTCAGAAAACAAGTTACATTAGCAATCAACTGATATCAATGTCTACCTATATATTTAGCCATATACTTTTTGTATGTAAATATATTTTTTTCATAGAAAAATATCCTAAATGAAGGCTACCTAAGATGTTTACAAGTGGTAGGATAGCAGGTTCCTTTTTTTACACATAAATACATGTGAGTGTATGTGAGTAAACATGTATGTGGATTGCTGAATGATATTATGAGAATGTATTTTCATCAATAAAGTTATTAAAATTATGTTTAAGCCAGCCATATTCTCAGCAGCAGTCATAAATTCTTAGGAGCCAGTAACCAGGAATTAGGAAGAAAGATAAAGAGAATCTGGTGTAAAAACCAAGAAGACATGAAAGAAATCAGATATAAATGGAGAATGAGGGGAGAACACGTTCCCAATTCAACTTATTTTCATTGAGGACAGGAAGCAGTTTGTCTTATAATTACCAAGTACCTACTCTAGTAGTGATTAGGGTAAAGAGGATCTCTGCCCTCATGGAGATTCTTTTTCCAAATATTGACAAGTAATAATAAGATATTGAGTATTGACAACAGAGAAGACCCCAATGGTGGGAAAGCCCATAACTGTAAAAGCTAACTTAGGTGATATTTAACTTGCCCCTTCAATGAATTGTGAGCCTGCAAAAATTGGAGCAATGATGGGAAATGGCCAAACTAAAATTAAAGAGAAGAGTGTTGTGGACATAGAACACAGAAACCGAAATGAAACTGACAGTGTAAGGGAGAAATGAGGCAAGAAAGCTAGACAAAGGTCACCTTTTGGAGAGCCTTGTAAACTATGGTAAATATTTTAAAGTTTATCTTAAGGAAAATTTCAAAACATTTATTCATTCAGTCATCTTATCATTTATTCGATAAATGTGTATCTAGCAGTGTTCCAGGTGCAGGGGAGGAAAAATATCTTTTCCTTCTACCCATCTTAGGTTCATTGGCTGGGGCCCCTGTAACTAAAGACAGATTAACAGAAGAAAAGCATACATATTTATTTAATGTAAGTTTTATGTGACACATGAGTCTTCATAAGGAAATGACCTGAAGAGGCAGTTAAATCTGGCTGTCTGTACGCTAGGTTAGATGTAAAATGAAGAGCTGTAGAGAAAGGAGATAGGCCAAAGGGCATGAGTAAACGCAGGTAAACACAGCAAAGCCTATTCTTTCAGATTCCTCTGACATAAGGATGCTCTTTTCCTTCAGATTTAAAAACGGCATCTCTCACATGAGGGTCTTATCACCTGCTTCAGGGGTGAAGGGTCAGAGAAAGACAGAAAGTCTTTCTGTACTTGGCGTTTCTCGAATTCCTTCAGCTTAAAATATTAATATGTCAGAGTGCCATATTTTGGAGTAGAGTGTTGTGAACCCCATCTCAAGCAATGTTCTAAATGCTGTAAATATTTCTATGAACAAAACTGATAAAAGTATCTATTCTTATAATGTTTACCTTCCAGTGGAGAGAATAGTTTTAAGCAAGGTAATTATGTCCAGGAATATTCAAGAATTGAATATGAAAGAAAATGCACTGGGCGCATTGGCTTATGCCTGTAATTCCAACACTTTGGGAGGCTAAGTCAGGTGGATCACCTGAGGTCAAAAGTTCAAGACAAGCTTGGCCAACATGGCAAAACCCTGTCTCTACTAAAAATACAATAATTAGCTGGGCATGGTGGTGCGTGCCTGTAATCCCAACTACTTGGAAGGCTGAGGGAGGAGAATCACTCGAACCTAGGAGGCAGAGTTTGCAGTGAGTGGAGACCATGCATCTGCACTCTAGCCTCGGTGACACAGCGAGATTCTGTCTCAAAAAAAAAAAAAAGAGAGAAAGAAAAAAAGAAATAAAATGCAAATGCAATCATGATGGGCCATTTTATAAATATGATTTAAATAGTCGCAATGTGAAGAGTAGATACTGTATAAAAACATGAAAAGGAAAGATACAGATTTCAAAATAGCAGCAGCATCTGGTGAGAAAAGAAAGGGAGTTAGATGAGAGTTACAAAAGAAGTTTTAGTTATAGCTTTAGTGTCTGTGTGTATTATTTGAAACATATATGACAAAATATTAACATTTTTAATATAGACTTTTTATTTGCTCCATATCTTTTATATTTGTTTTCCGCATATTTAAAAATTTTATAATTTAAATAATTCATAACCTATTTGAGCTATTTAAATATTTAGCACTAAAAGATAAGATTTCAAAATATAAGACTAAATTGAGAAACATAAAAAGAGGATAAGAGAAAACCACAGTAAGAAAATTTTGCAAAAATCAATGTGAATCTACCAGTGGTTTGGGAAAGGATAACGTAGTGTGAATCAAAAGCAACAAAGATATGATTAGGAATTAAAATCAATAGAAAGAGGTCATTAGTTCTCTGAGGAAAATGTGGTCTGGTTTGAGAGAGTAAGGAGAAAAAATAGTAAAAGGCAACAATTTGGGCTAGACACTCAGAGAATTGTCTAAAAAGCCTTTGCCAAGACGCTTTTTCTGGAACACCATTCCCTGCCACGTATCTGCAAAAAGTATCCTAGAAAGAATCTTTAATTTTTTTTTTTAATCAAAGAATTTAGAATGGGATATAAGTAGTAAGAGCGCTACAGATCTTTAGTTCCCCAGTCCAAAGCCACAGAGACACTTCCTGGTGGAGTTTACCAGATGCTGCCAACCTTCCAATAAACCAAGTAAAAGGAAAGAGCAAAACTATTGTGTCTTTCAAGAAGTAACTAGGTGGGAAGCCTTAGGACAGGAGGTTAGCATTATCTCCTGCTTTTCAATCATAAAGAAAAGTATTCTATGTAAGTGCAGAGCTATAAAATGCTTCCATTTTATTCCATTTTATTTCTTCCAAGGCAATACGCATCAACAGCTTAATGTCAATAAGGACATTCTCTAGGAAGTTCCTTTGGTTTCCTGAGTTACCTAATTGCTTTGGAAGTCAGAACCTTTGTCTCTTCACTTAAGGAGAAAGAAAGCCACAGAGTTAAACAAAGAGATGTTGGTGGCAATCAAGGAGGGAGATGAGGATAAGCTCCAAGAGGTGTAACCACTGGCAGGTTTTATAACTCCAGCGTTTGAATTGCTCTCTTTTTACTAATGTGCATTTCATTTGTGTTCCTCAGTTTGTTCTACTTTTCCTGGAACTTTTCTTTAACCTTTTCATAAATAAGCACACTAAATAAAACCATGGGGAGGATTTCTTTTTATTTCTAATTATTATAACTATCTTAAGCATTATACTTTTGAGTCCTATAAGGTAGATATTATTATTCTACAGTTGAATTAAACAAAACTCAGGAACATTCCATTATAAATGGACAAAATCACAAAACTGGTGGAAAAGTAATCCCAGGTGCTATGATTCTGGGGTTTTTATGGTATCCCACCTGCCTCTCTCCACAATCACATTTTAGAGCCCCATATTTTCAGGAAATTATAGAAGGGAAAAAATTCCAGCTTGAAGCTGGTCACATGTTAATTGTCTCCAGGCTGCTCTGATATTTTTTATTCCAAATGTGCTTAAAATGTGCTGGCTACTTGACTATTATAATTAAACTTAGATGAGGAAAGGAGGTAAAAATTTTGCTGTGTATTAAATATTATTTGTTTCTGAATCTTTAGGGGAAATTTCTTATGAGGTTATTTTAACTTAATTCTTATGAGAAATAAGTTTAATTTATTATTACAATTGTAATAAATAGTTCTTGTTAATATTGAAATTGGAATAAGCTTTCAGAATGCTGCTATCTAGCTTCTTGGTTTCTAGATTAGAAAGTAATCTGAACAGGAGCATATACTATACATCTGGCTCTCCTATCATTTATTAATTCATTCAGCAAGAAACATTTTATCAGTTTTTTACTCTGTTTTTAACACTATGCTAAGTTCTGATGATACAAATATAAATGGAAGGTACCTAACTTTACTTAAATAACTGCGTTAAGATTATACATATAATACATACAATAATTGAGCCACATGCCAAATGCAGTGGTGGCATAAAGGATGAAATTATTCATCAGCAAATATTTGAGCTCCAACTAGATGCTAAACACAGCACTGGGCACGCAGTGGTGATTGAGCCCCAGTTCCTACTCTCAAGTATCCCAGAGCCTAGGCAGAGACATATGCAAATAAAGAGGCAATTTCAATACATTAAGTATCCCTGCCACAGTGTAGGTACCAATTTAATGTTTGTATAGTGAAGGAATAAAAGAGATGGGAATAAATGCAGAAATGAATGAAGGAAGGAAACAAAGTGCTAGGATGGGAGTAAACACTGATGAGGGAAAATTAACCAGGTCTTAAAAGTTCAGAGGTAGCTTCTGGGTGGAAAGGGAAGTCATGTATGTGAAAATAAGAAGTTAACCAGGTAAGACAGGAATGAATTTTCAGGCAGAAAGAAAAACCATAAGGAATGATACATGTCATATTTAAGGAATGTGTGTGTGTCTCAAAATACTTTTTCCAATATAACATTCAGAGCAAGTATAACAGTATTTCATGGTTGCTTTTCCATCAAATCCTGTATTATGGGAGCTATCCTTTCCTAAATACCAAACATCATAATGGTGATCAGCTGTAAAAGAAAGTGACTGCCTTGTTTCACGATAGAATTCCCAGGTCTCTAAGCACTTTTTAGGTTTCCCTAGATAAGTACACTACATTACCCAGTCACCAGTACAATCTAAGGAAGTTGAATTTATGACAAATGTAGTGTAACAAAGTACAGCTGAGAATTTGGGCTGCAACAATTCATCTTTATTTTCTTCTAAGAGTATAGTGGTTTAAATCAAAAGGTTTTAGTGTCAGACATACCCATGTTCAAATTCACACTCCACCAATGACTCATTGTGTGACTTAAAGCACATAAATTTTTATCTGTGAGTGTCAGCTGTCTTTTCCATAAAACTGAGATAACAGTAACTAGTTCATAAGATTATTAGAGCAATCATGTAACATACAAATAGTTTAGTACCCATTAACTGTTCAAGAATACTATTATCATTCTACTATGAATAAAGTTTTTTTAGAAAAGCGATGAGAAATTAATTGAGAGATAGATGAATTGATTTAAGAATGAACAAGAAAATTTGGGGAAAGTTTTAACCTGTGTTTATTAAATGTCATCTACATTTGAAAATAAGAGCCTTTAAGTCAATGACTATCTAGGCCAATCAATGGCACACAGTAGACAATTTTTGTTGAACTAAGCCTACTGTTATA
>NW_016107864.1:135253-146958 GCF_001604975.1 Cebus imitator
TTGTCTTCACTTGTATTAGCTTCTTTTCCCTTCTGATTCTAAATGAATAAATTATAGATGACTTGGAAATTAATGGTGACTTAGAAATTAATGGTGACTTGGAAATCCCAGAAAACCATAAGCCATGACAATACTAAAAGTCACCTAACATTTTTTTAATCTTATCATTGTCCCTGATAAAAAAAAAAAAGGTTTCTAGTTTCACTGATCACTTCATTATACACTTTTGATATATTCATCACTGGCAAAATTAAAAAAAAAAATAACCTTCCCAAAAAGGATCTAGCATGTATTGCCAGTGAGATTTTTACACATACGTGTTTTCAATAAAATGAAGGCTACTCTGTTGGAGTTCTGCACAGCTCAGTCTTGATACTCTGTCTGCATGGGCTTCATTAGTCATCATACCCAATTTCATTCATGTTATTAAATGTCACCTATACAGTAAAGATTTCCGATGTTAAATATCTTGTCCAGATCTCTTACCTAATCTCCAGACTTAAAAATTCTACTGCCTACTTGATACATTTATTTGAATATCTAATAGATAACTTAAATTCTATACCTCCATCACTGAAATCTAGGTCTTTACCGTCTTGGTCTCCCAGGTGGCTTTATTCTTACAATTACATTTCACTTGATGGTAAACCCATTCTTTCAGTAGCTAAGACGAAGAACGTTGGAGTCAATCTGCTGACTTCTTCCATATACTTTAGTCAGCAAAGAAATCCCATTGATTCATCCTCCATATCCCAAATTCCACCACTTCTCACTACCTCCAGTAAAAGTGCCTGATAATCATCATTAATCATCTTTCTACTGAAATAACCTCCTAACTTTTCTTCTTGATTCTACCCTTGCCCCTACTTACAGCCTCTCCTCAACACCCTAGGCAGAGACATCCTGTTAGAAAATAAGCCAGGTCATGTTACTGCATTATTTCAGAATCTACAGTGGTTTCCCATTTCATTCAAAGTAAAAGCCAAAGTCGTTACAAATTCCTGTTCTGTATGACCTCGCCCTGTGTTATGTGTCTGGCTTACTCTTCCCTTCACTTCATCTGGTTCTTCCTCCTAACACATTGGTCCTTTTGTTCTTCCATTAAAAGGTCACAAAGGCTCTTACACCAGGGTAATTTCCCTAGCATTTCTCTGCCTGCAAGGCTTCACTGCAGATAACCACAGGACTATTATTCTTCCCTTCGTCAAGTCCTTGCTCAAATATCTACACTGAGCAAGATATACCCTGAGCAAGGGTTAATACTACAAACTAACCCTCCTCTTATCCAGTTCTACCTCTTCTTTTCTCTGCTTCCTATACAACCTCATACTATTTTATATTGTTTATGTATTAATTTATTTTTTGCTGATCATATATTGTTCTTTCAGCTAGGATATAAGCCAAAATACAGAAACTTTTTGTATATTTCCTAGGCCAAGCTCCTAGAACATAGTAGATATTCAATGAATGTTTGCTAAAGCAATGAATACAGGCTAGAAGGAAAGAAATCTCCATGTATTGAGTGCCTGTTACCTATCAGAATAGGGAGTTTGTGTTCTATCATCTAATCCCCCTGACACCTCAAAAATGATGGAATCCCTACTAGGTACCCATAGAAATTTAAATAAAAATAAACTTTAAAATAGGTTGAAATCATAATCTCCATTTTACAGAAAACTGAATTTGAAAGTTGAAAATATCCGTGCTTGTGATCACACAGTAAGCAGAAGAGTAAGGCTCAGACCCTGTTCCATCTTTTCGTAAAACTAGTGTTTTTCCTTGACATGATGCTGCAGGAACACTGGATTCTAACAGGATCTCTACAATGCAATGAAAAATTTTGTGTACTGTTTTTTTTTTTTTTTTTTTTTTGTTTTGTTTTATTTTATTTTATTTTATAAAGTTGTTTCAGTTAACACTAAAAACAACAATGTTGTGTTTTGGTTCTTTTAAAATAAGATGCCGAAGTTTACTCAGTGATAAATTCTAAAATGCCTTCTTACTCTTCCAATTTCTCAATGTTCATTAACTTATAATAATTTTTTTCTTACATGATCAGTCAAAAAGACAGTATATTTAAACTTGTAAACACCACTGACCAAAGAGGAAAAAAAGTATTGAAAGCTCCTCTTTTAGTGGAACTTATCAAAACAGGTCCCTAAAAACAACATAAACCAGTTTTCATCTTGCCAGAAACCACACATTGAAAAGTGTACACCATGTTCTTCTTCACAGTCATAAATCTGTGGTCTGCCTACAGTGCCATTGTGGTCAAAAACCACTCTGTTATGGCAGACTGAAGACAATAATGTGGTTTCATTGATTTCAGTTTTTGGTCAGTGTAGCTTATCCCAAATGAATTATCACATTTCCCCCCTTAGAACATAAAACATGATGCAGTGCTAACCACTGCATTATCTAACCTACTTGGAAAATGCTTCATAAAGCATTGATATATGAGTAATATGAAGCAGATAAATTCATCCTATCTTGACACATCTTAAAAATCCATTAATTGAAGTGATGAAAAATTAAAAGCATTATGCACTGCCTTGTACTTACAAACAATTTAAGACAACATAATACTATTTACATTGGGCAATATGTATCTAAACAAACTAGAAGGAGAAAATAGCCTGGCTTTCCCCAGAATAATATAAGACAATCTAATAAAACTGATAGGCAATTTAGCAGATGTTGAGTCACACCATTTTATGTCTATAACTTCCCCAATTCCCCTTTCTCTCACTTCATATTAGCCACTGTTCAAGTTATTTTATATGGTCCTCATACTAATCCTTGAGATGCAGACAGATAAGTATTATCATCGTTCCCCCTAAAGCTTTTGCTTATTTCCCATCTGAACTATCAGCAATAATTTCCAAAGACATTGTAATGGGATTTGTAAGAGGCATTGTAATGTCTCTTGTGACACATTACTATGCTGTAGAGTTTTTCCTCTACATATCTGATTTTTGCATTTTGGCTGTTTCCTTTACATTTCTTCTGCTTTTCTCTATTGGTTTCTCTTTCTGTTGTTCCTTTCAAATGCTCTTCAGTTCCAACAGAAAATAGTTTCCTTAACTGAAAATAGATGAAATAATGGTCCCTATCTCATGAGAACGTTGTAGGTATTAAAGAGGTAATAAGTATAAAGTGTTCAACACAATGCCTAGCAGAGTAAAGTCACAGAGCCTGAGCATTTGAACAATGCATTATTTTAAAGGAACAATTACCTTTCTACCACCAGAGTGTGGACCAAGTACTACGAATGGTGTAGGTGTTCAAGAGTGAAATGCTATAGCTGTGCTATGTGAACAATGTTCAATCTCTTTAATGGGTGGAACGAGGCATTAATCTTTCCTCTTGTACACTTTTCTTAGATGTGTGTCCTTAGTTCCCATATTTTCTTTCTGTAGTAAACATGAGCATTTGAGTTAGTTAAGTGTATGCCCAAAACTCAACTGGAGAATACTTGTAATATTCTGATACTTAAAATTTAGGAACAAATAGGCTTGGGAAGAGAAAGAGGAGGTAAAATCTATGGGAGAATATGCATACAATTTTGCAACCTGCCCTAGGAAAGGTAATGTAATTTCAGGTCTTAGAACAGTCCTGGTATGCCTCAAAGGAAAAGAAAATCAAGAGTATATGGGAACACAGAAGGAATACAGTGGAGCCTGGAGAGTGATTACAAAATTCTGAGTCATAAAATCAGAAAGCTTTTAAACATTTGGATGGAAGACCAACTACAGGAGGAAAGTGCTTTTTAGTATGCATCTTATTTGCAAAACAAGCAATTTTATGTCTGACTAAAACTGCAGGATAGGGATCTTGACAAGGGTCTGGCAAGCTAGCAAAGGTAAATAGAAATGAATCGTAAAACTCAAATTATAGCGCCTATTACGTGTGTAAATTCCACTGATACTCTATTGGTTTTAAAATGATGAGTTTCATGTTTTATTTCAATAAAATACAGAAACAAATTTAAGCATTTTATAAATTTTCTTTGAGAAATCGTTTCACTGACCTTTTTCAGGTCATTGGTCTTTAATTTCTCATCTGTGAATTCTTCTGCAAGGGTTTCTCCAGATTAAAACCCTAATTATAGATGAGAAGTCTGTATTATTTTCACTATATGTATAAAAAAATTGAGACACAAATAATTAGAGTAAAATGGCTCCTGCACACAAATATTTCTATTAATAGTAAATATTTGTGTGCAAGCTGAAAATAAAGTGCATGTCTCTTTATTCCTTACTTGCCCTCATCTCTGTTAATCATTCATTCATTCAACTTATTTCACTGCCTATTGTATGACAGGTACTATTACTGGCACTAGAAATACAACAATAAGCAAAGAAACAGTCTCCTACTCTCAAATTGCTCAATCTACCATGT
The DNA here is from genome assembly GCF_001604975.1 of Cebus imitator. Classification (NCBI taxonomy): domain Eukaryota; kingdom Metazoa; phylum Chordata; class Mammalia; order Primates; family Cebidae; genus Cebus; species Cebus imitator. The sequence continues at coordinate 139,655 of NW_016107864.1, forward strand.
CAAACAGACAATACTAATACACAGTTAGCAGGAGTGCAAGTGCTATGACAGATATAGCCCAGGGAGCCATTTGACCACATGAAAGGAACCTATCGGGCTCAGGTAATCAGAAAAGCCTTAATCATCAAAGAGAATCTGGGAAATAAAAGAATAAGGAGAAATTAGCTAGTGAAAAGGGACAGAAGAAAAGTAGAAAGGGAGAGAATTATTCCAGTCAGCACACTTTATTATTTAAATTCACATGCTGTGTTTTTCCACTCTTATTCAGGTGCATTATGACCGGAAGTCATATTATCAAAGCTGTTCCCTAGAAATGTGCATCTGTGATCACATTTCCCTTTAGTACTCTGCAGTACTATTAAATCGTTTTTTATGTTTTCATTATAAAATAAATCTTTGCACACAATTTCAAATTCCCCTATAAAATATAACCAATAAAAAAATAAAAACTATAGCTCTGAATTTTCAGCTCTGTGGAGAATGCTATTTAAGGGAATCTAAAACAAGTTATGTAATAAACCTTGTAGGGTGGGGAATAGGCTAGGTCCAATGACACATGAATGGCTATGAGTCCACTCTGTAGCAAAGTTGGGAATATCCCATGATCAATCATTCAGAACATTTTCTGTGCTAGAAAACTCTAGGAACCTAAGAACAACAACTGATCAATCAGTATCTCTGGCCAGAAATTCTCAGGGCACATAGCCCAGAATGAAAATCTTAGTGAAGGGTTTGAACCGATGAAATTTCCCAAGAGGAAGCATGGCTTTACGTCAAGATAAAGCCATCAAATATTTATGCCACCACTAGCCCCACCTTGCCCATGCGGCCTTTGTTAATTAATCATTCTATTTCCTACTAAGTAGACTCAGGACCTCTTTCAGAGGAGTGATTAACCAAGTTGCCTCCCATGATGTAAAAAAGATAAAATACATAAATTAACTAACTAAGTTAGTAGGTAAATAACCACAGAGTTTTAATCTCAGTTCCAGAAAGTTAACATATCTAATTAAACTTCATATTGCCCCCTCCGAAAAATAGATAATGATATTTACCTCATTATTTATTATGAAGATACATAAAATTTCTGGGATAGTACCTGACACATTATAGGTATTCAATAAATGTTAGTTTCTTTCTTTTTTTTCATACTGACATAAAGAGGAATACGGCAGCTTCCTGTTGAGGCAGTTACCAATAAAGCTTGCCTAACATCTTGGATAAAGACTATATTTTTATTGAAGAAAGCGATCGTGCCATGTTTTGTATCATGCTAAGTTAATGGAAAAAAAATTAATCAACTCTAGAATGTGCTTTCCTTGAAGAAAATTTGGGAACTTTTCTATTTTTGATTTTTTCTATCTAAAGTTGAAAAAACAAGTTACAATTAACAGCCTTCTTAAGAAAAGTACATCTATCTGACCTTCATAGTTGGATGTCATTTTTTAAAGAAAGACTTTACTGGTTACTGCCTCACCCTTTCCTCTATACATACTTCCCAGATTCAATGAATTACTCAAAATTAAATTAGTCAATCAATCATGAAAAAATGTCCCAAATGACTAGTCAGCACGAGGAATATTTCTAATGTGAAACATGTCACATCCCTAGGCAGAAGGCAGTTTTTGAGCTCCTTATCTAGTTTTGCCCTCTTTGGGTTCCAGAAACTTGACTAAAATTCAGGTGTAGTTAACTGACTTTAGACTTCCATCTAAAACAGTATATAGTAGTTCCGTACTTCTAAAGGTAACACAAAAGTTTGATAAAAATGACTTATCCACATACTAGAATAAAAATTCTATATTTTAATTGTATAGAAAATATATTAATTTGTAAATTGCTATATTAACCATATGAGCATTATGCTCAGTATTGAGGACACATTTGTATGCAAAAGAGAAAAACTCCCTATCATCAGTGTGCTTCTAGTCAAGTAGAAAAGACGGTCCAACTCCCCCCACCACAAAATAGATGATATTTATAGTAAGTGCTACAGAGAAAAATGAGTTTCCTCAGTGTCTCACATCATACACACACACACACACACACCACTTCAGATTCTTCTGAATTATGAAACTATGGAAGTAATAAAAACTTGAGCTAAGTAAACAGAAACTATTAGAGGATCAGGGATATGAACACTACAGAAAGAATTCTGATTCTTTATGACCCTGTGATCTCAGATCAATATCCATGAGCTCCAAATCCAGAGAGGTCAAGAAAGGAGGAAAGGCAGCAAGATGGCTTATTGGTGAAATAGATGGAAAACAAGTATGATGCTGTTAGTCACCAGTCAGCACCTTATGCTCTGGGCAGATCTGTTGCTCACATATCAAAGGGCAGGCCCACAATAGTCCCTTGTCAGTTCTGTATCCCGATGTTAGTTTTAAAACATCAGTTTTGTACAACCTATCTTACACCTTCCTTCTCATTGTATACCTGAAATGAACTAACCAGCAGCCGAGGGCACATACATTTTATTCGCAGAGATTCTAAATAGCAACTTCCTTTATTCAAAATACACAGGAATTACGGCGCTTAGTAAGAAGGTGCTGTTCAACCCAACTTACAGAACACCAGGCATCTCTTCCTGAAGAGACACTTGGAACAGGGTTTGAAAAATGCTGCAGTCTAGGAACTAGTAGCTATAGGAATATTAATAGTGCAAAACTAACAACCAAACACTAAACATGAGTGCCAGCTGTGAATGAGCAGTCATATCATTTTAAGGGTCCAGAAAATCAGTAGATTATCCATTCTGCTATTAGACTTCCAGGAAACACATTGTGAAGTAATAGGATGAATGTGGACAGTATAGTTTCGGCAGCTCACTTTCCCTTTTTAAACAAAAAAAAAAACCTTGTATTTTTCAATGTATGTCAGTTCAAGCTATGAAAAATGGATTATACAAGAGAACCACAGACTTATGAATCAATTATAAAAGGGAAGAAAAGTAAATAGCTATTTAAATAGATGTTATTAGAAAATGGACCGCAGCTATATAATCCAGGGCTCATCTGCATTTCTAGACAAGAATATAATATCATGCATTTTCTGAGAATCAGAGAAACTGCAATATGCTTGTTAGGAAGGAATTTCACTGACATAATCAAGATTATTTAATTTAAAATATAATAACATATGCTAAATTGATTAAAGTCACAATCAAACTATAAAATATATGCACTTTAGACTCCTAGGTAACCTCTACATACACTTTCAGTAACTTCCCATTACAGTAAGAATGAAACAGGGATAAAAAAATAAAACCATTAATGGAAAAAATGCCCAGTAATTAGAAGGAAATAAGGAACTTAAGAGCAATAACTAGACATATTTGTACAACAGTGCATATAGTAGAGGTAGTTATCACAGCAAATTTAAATTTCTGTCATTATAAGTTTACTATTATTCCAAGATTCTGACATTTGGTAGACCTTGTTTCATGTTAGAAAGCATAACATCCCTAGGCCAGATGCGGTGGCTCACACCTGTAATCCCAAAACTTTGGGAGGCGGGCCAATCACCTGAGGTCAGGAGTTCAAGGCTAGCCTGGCCAACCCATCTCTGCTAAAAATTAAATAATTAGCTGCGCGTGGTGGCTCATGCCTATAATCCCAGCTACTCCGGAGGCTGAGGCAGGAGAATTGCTTGAACCCAAGACACAGAGGTTGCAGTGAGCCGAGATCCTGGCATTGCACTCCAGCCTGGGCAACAAGAGCAAAACTTCATTAAAAAAAAAAACATATATATATATATATATATATAATGTCCCTTATTTGAAAGAAAGAAATATAATGATAGTGAAGGAAAAAAAAACATATAATTATCTAATGTCAGAAGAGATACCTGTGGATCTGAAGCTTGAAGCTTTGTGCAAGCTATTTGGGTAAGAATTTTAAAAAAGTAAAATAGAACTGATATTGTTAGAGGAGACTACAGTGGGCCATTCGATTAACACTTTCCTTTGTCTTCTGATACACTTCCTTCCTTCTGGCTGATGCTACATCTTTCCTGACATATTCTCTCCCTCTCTCATTTCTTAGTATTGGTGTTACACCAGACTGTTACGCTTTGCTCTCATCCCCATGTAAGAATTTCCTCTCTGATTGTGTTTATTTCCACGTCTCTTATTTTCAGCGTCTATAAACAGATGTTTCCTAAAGCTGTAACTTCCACACTGATAGCTCTTCAAAGCTCACAAGTCAGAGTCACTACAAACAGCATGCTCAAACTGGACCTAGGTATCATTCCCATGAAATGTGATCCTTTTCTTAAACTCTCATCTTAGTTAATAGCATTGCTGTCAGCTACAAAGGCTTTCCCCTTGATTTTTCCGTCTTCTTCATAATTTTTTTTTCAATTCCAGTTCTAAATATCTTTACCAACTAATTATTTTCTCCAGTACAGTGACTTAGTTTTTGTCTTTATTATCCCCGAAGGTCTCCTTGTGACAGTCTTCTCACTGGTCTCTTCATTTTCAATCGCCATGTGCCATCACAACCTCCTGCCTTTCCAATCTATGTCCCTACCACCACCACCAGTCCTAGCCTTGAGACAATGTAGTTTATAAAAAGGCTTAGGTAAGGTTAGGATGATTGCATCTGTGAGTTATCATACAAGGTATTCACACAATGGGTAAGAATTTGGCTTGATGATCTCTAAGACTGAACTGAAAACCAAGCACCAAAGACTAATATAGCATCACTGAAGTTGCTCAATCAAAATAAGATTTCTTTGTCCCACCACAATGTACTGACACAAAATCTTCTGAGTTTACACTCGTGAAGTTATAGTTTTGTAGGCTTCCCAAGTGATTGCGATACTCATCCATTTTTTGGAAACTCTAAGATCTTATTCAGTTATAAGATTCAGTGATTATAACTATTTAATCAGAGTCTAATTTGCTATTCTTAGACAATAGTTACGACAGTATTTTTTACAATGACAGCATCACACTAAACGTAAGGCTTTCTAAGTGGTTTACATTAAATTAAAAATCATTCATTTGAATGTATGCATTCTGATAAATTTGTGAAAATAATTACATCACGTTACAGGCAAGCCTCGTGTACATGTTTTAACACATATATCTAATGAGTTTTCTTTGTTTACACACAGATGTTAATAAGCTGAATATGAAGAGCTCAAAAATATATCTGATAAAAATAGCAGTAATTGTTATTCTATGCAAAGTATTTTGAAATTAAACTTAATTACATTAAGATGAAAACAAGGTTTAGCAGGACTGTAGGAAAAAATTGGGTAAAACTAAAGTCCTTAAAGTAATTATTGTTTTTCAGTTCTTTTATAGCTAATGAAATGATTCCTGCCCCACATACATACATAACATTTCCTATATAAGTAAATTCCTACAGGCATTAGTAGCTTATGACCTAGCAGTAGAAACAGAACTCTATATATTTAATAAATTTTATTGTCAAATCATTAATATAAATGAACTGTTATGGAATAATAAAGATAGGAATGGGATATGCCCAGTGGCTCACAGCTGTAATTCCAGCACTTTGGGAAGCAGAGGTAGGTGGATCACTTGAGGCCAGGAGTTCTACTAGCCTGGCCAATATGGTGAAACCCTGTGTCTACTAAAAATTAAAAAAAAATTATCCAGGTGTGTCTGTAATCCCAGCTACTCAGAAAGCTGAAGCACAAGAATTGCTTGAACTCAGGAGGCAGAGGTTGCAGTGAGCCGAGATCGCACTACTGAACTCTAGCCTGGGCAACAAAGCGAGACTATGTCTCAACAAAACAAAACAAAACAAATATATGTATATGAATGATTAATACTTTATTTTGTAAAACAGTCTCTCCAAGGAGCAATTGTGTATATATAAGCCTAAACTCTATGGCATACTAAAGTATCAGAAATTGAAATCCAGCCTCTATGGGAAGCACATGGGAACATAGGTGACTAGAAATATGGATACGGGTATATTAATGAGCAATGAGATATGTATTTTTTATACTTAATGAGGTTATATAACATAAGTATTTTCTATTTAGTTGTATTTAGTCTGAACTATCCACAATCTCTAAAATTAAAAGTATTTTGTTTCAATATTAAATGTACAATTATTTAGAGTAAGAATGTATTTTCCCATAGAAACAATTTTGCAAGGCGTGCTGAGAATCCCAGGCTAGCTCATAACTCCTATTGAACCTATTATGACTTTAATTATACTACTAATAATACTATAAAAAATCTGAGATCTTAAAGCAAAACAGCAGCAGGGCAGAAATAAGAGGAAGAAGAATTCCATTCCCTTCCCCTTTCCCTTCCCCTTCTATCCTCTTCTCTTCCCTTCTTTTTTTCCCTTTCCCTTTCATTTCCCTTTCCTTCTTCCAGTTCCTTCCCTCTTCCCTTCCCTTTTACAGCAAAGCTACCATCTGACATATTTTGGAAGAACTACATGCTTCCTTGCTGTCATTACTTGTTGCCTCCCCTACCTCCCAGTAACCATTGATATTCAAAGCCAGTGACTGCAACACTCTTGATCATGGGATATGATAAGTTAATAGGAAAACTTTACCCCTTCTCAATAAGGATTTGATTTGCCTGCACATATCAAGAAAATAAATACGTAAAGGAAGCTTAAACAAAGAAGAGTTGATATGCATACTTCACAGGTAGTGGGGAGTGGAGCCCCCTCTATTTTTCTCTTCCAAACCCAAAACACATTTTCTGTCCTTCAAGTTGCCTTAAGCCCAAAACAACTGCTGGAGTTCCAGCCATCATGTTTATATTAAGGGCAGCAGCAGAAGAAAGTAAAGAAGGGAAAAAGTTTACTTCTACCATGAGTTTATTTTCCTTTTACGAATCCTCTGTTCGCATGTTATTGGGCAAAACCTACTCATATGCCACATTTCACGGCAATTGTTGATGAAAAATGCAGTGTTTTAACTGATGCCTTTACCATCTCAAATGAAATTAGATATCTGTTGCTGAGAATAGAGGGCAAAATAGATACTGACATGCAATTAGTCATTTCCGCCATATTCCTCACATTTCCAATACTCCAGATTACTTGCCTCCTTCCCTACTTACTCAGTGAAGCTGCCTCAATTCTGTTTTCTTTAAAAGTTTAACTGACAGGATTGTTCCTTCTAGAACAATGGTTCTCAGCTTTGCTTGCACATTAGAAGCACTTGCAATATTGTCAAAAAAATTCTGATGCCCAGGTCACACTCAGACCAATTAAGTCAGAAGCTCAACCAATGGGACACCCAGGTCTCAGGATTTCAGATATATATGCACACACACACACACACACACACACACACAC
>NW_016107864.1:147077-155693 GCF_001604975.1 Cebus imitator
TGTGTGTGTGTGTGTGTATAGATAGTCTTGGTAGTTCTAGTGTGTAACCAGCTTTGAGAACCACTGTCCTATAAAAATTGTAAAAGAACACAGATAACCCAAATGATGCTATATTCTGTCACCTTTTTATGCTATATCATTAAGACGTATTTTAAAAACTGCATGCCATAAGTATGGAATTATTTTGAGTGATACACTTCCCTTGCCTGCCAATTGCTTGCCTTTGGGGTCAGTTTTCTTATAAAAATGAACATCTTCCTTTTTTAACAGAATCTTCTGTAACATCTAAACTACAAGATTCTCTGAAAATTCCAATTCTTCTTTACTAGTGTTGGTCATATTTATACCTTTTTCACTTTTCACACCTTCCCACATCCATTCAAACACTCTGTATGGCTCTAAAATAAGTCTTAAATGTGTCCACACCTTTATCTCATCCAAAACCCACACAGCAACCAAAGAAATGTTACACACACACACAAACACACACATATCTGATCCTGGCATTGCTCGACATAGATCCTTAGAGTAACTCCCCACTGATCTTGGACTCTCTGACCTGCAAAATCCGCCCCCTGCCTACCTCCCAGCCTCATCTTAAACCACTTGTTACACTATCATATGGTGGTTTATTTTCATGCCTCTCTTCCTTACAGTTAACATGTTTGCCAAGCCCATGAAATCCCCAACTCCATCAAACCCACATATTTATTTGCTAATTCCTATTGTAGGAGGCCTTTGCTGCTTCCACAGAATGATGAGAATCCATGTTATACTTGCTCATGACCAATTGTTTAAAGGCCCCTGATTAATTTTATATAAGGGCTGGAAACATGTTCTTCATTATTGTGTTTCAGAGCCTAGAACAGTTCCTATCATAGATCGTGTATGTGTTCAGTAATATCATCATAAAAATTTTCTGAATGAACACATGAAACAATGAGTAGCATGAGATTCTGAAATTAGAAAGCCAGATAGGAGACAAACTGAAATGGTCATAAACAGCTGCTTGTAACTTAAGGATATGTGACCCAAGTCAACATCTCTCCCTCCTTTACCATATGTGTTTGTGTCTCTGCAGGTTGTGATTTGATCCCAGTACAATATCTTCGATGGGGTGACCCTGAACCCATTGCAGCTGTGGTGTTTGCCTGCCTTGGCCTCCTGGCCACTCTGTTTGTTACTGCAGTCTTCATCATTTACCGGGATACACCAGTAGTCAAGTCCTCAAGCAGGGAACTCTGCTACATTATCCTCGCTGGCATCTGCCTAGGCTACTTATGTACCTTCTGCCTCATTGCAAAGCCCAAACAGATTTACTGCTACCTTCAGCGAATTGGCATTGGTCTCTCCCCAGCCATGAGCTACTCAGCCCTTGTAACAAAGACCAACCGTATTGCAAGGATCCTGGCTGGCAGCAAGAAGAAGATCTGTACCAAAAAGCCTAGATTCATGAGTGCCTGTGCCCAGCTAGTGATTGCTTTCATTCTCATATGCATCCAGTTGGGCATCATCATTGCCCTCTTTATAATGGAGCCTCCTGATATAATGCATGACTATCCAAGCATTCGGGAAGTCTACCTGATCTGTAACACCACCAACCTCGGAGTTGTCACTCCACTTGGATACAATGGATTGTTGATTTTGAGCTGCACCTTCTATGCATTCAAGACCAGAAATGTTCCAGCTAACTTCAACGAGGCCAAGTATATCGCTTTCACAATGTACACAACCTGCATTATATGGCTGGCTTTTGTGCCAATCTACTTTGGCAGCAACTACAAAATCATCACCATGTGTTTCTCGGTTAGCCTCAGTGCCACAGTGGCTTTAGGCTGCATGTTTGTGCCGAAGGTATACATCATCCTGGCCAAACCAGAAAGAAATGTGCGCAGCGCCTTCACCACATCCACCGTGGTGCGCATGCATGTAGGGGATGGCAAGTCATCCTCCGCAGCCAGCAGATCCAGCAGCCTAGTCAACCTGTGGAAGAGAAGGGGATCCTCTGGGGAAACCTTAAGGTAAAAGTAGTGGGGGCTTAGAGGGGTGCTGGCCCCTATAGCTGATGCAGAGGCGTGTGTTTCTTGGGTCTTTTAAATGGGAGAAATCTGAGTAAATAAAACCATGGGAGGCAGTGTCCTTTAGGGAATGGACCTTCTCATCGAATGGTATTTATAGGGTTAAGGGAATGTGGGCCCAATTACTTAGGGCAAGTCTAGAAACATGGAAGTTAAAATCTCTAATAAAGCAGAGTCACAGCATATGGGGAGTGAGGCTGAGAGGTAGACAGAGTAGAGTTAGGTCACAAAGCCAAGGCAAGGACCCTCAAGTCCTGAGGGGACAGGGTTACACTGTGAGGTAAATTCTAGTTCACCAGAACAGGTTTAAAAAATATATTACTAACAAAGATTCTACTGAGAGCAGAATGCCAAGAACGCTACACACCAGACTGCACTTGCCTAAACCTTATTCAAGCCAGGAGAGTGCTTAAATGCCCATCTCACTGAGGCACAAGAATGTAGGATTTATATTTTAGCTCTTAATGGGCAAGATGGAATCTTTGGGAGATGTCTAAGCAGCAGAAAAGGACAAAACAACAAACTGACTTTGCATATAATTGTCCTAAATAACCAGTCAGTTTCCCAGTTCTCTGTTGCCTATAGTCTCATGCCACCCTAAGTTCAATTGTCACAGGTAGCAGTTATGCGATCATTTCAATCTGAAAAGAATCTAGATCCAAAAGCCAGTGATTTCCTCCCAGGTAAGGAACTGCTTTACATGATAAATGATCCCAAAGCACTTCAGAAGACAAGATGATATCAGTGGCTCGGGAAGAAATGTTGAAGCACCAAAAAGGCTACCTGGATTGATGATAATTGGGACTAAGGATCGCCTTTATTTAAGAAGTACACATCAAAAGGGCTGATCAAGACATCAGCACTGCTAACTCTACTGAAATTTAACAGTATTTTTTACAGCTAGATAAATAACTGGAAGATAGGTATCTTTCAAATGGAAGCTGCATATCTAAATAACATTGCTTGAACTATTCTCCTATACCATCACTTAGCCTGCATGAAAGTCCTACTTTTCTGTCAGCGTTAAATCTTCAAAGCATGACTTAGTATGATGGTGAAGATACTGTGTCTGCCGAGGTTTGAAAATAACTCAGAGGATAGTTGAATTTTACCCACAAGGTCCAATTCGTTTACATTATTAACTTGTACTCTTACCTCTTTCAATTCTTTTCCACTTCCTTTACACTTCTCATCTCTTTTTACATACATCGTATAAGACATTCAATTAAACTGTAATTCCTGTCTTCTTCAATAAATCCTGGCAATGGCACGGTCTGTACACAGCAGGCCTTTCATATATCTAACCTGCTGGTCTATTTTCCATCTGCCTTCGTAACTCCTCTATGAAACATTCTTTTTCTGAAATTTCTGCAATATCAGCCTTTCCTTTTGGCTAAGAAAATTTATTTTTCAGACTTTTGTTTTATCAGCTTTTCTTCAAGTCCTATCTGTAAACAAAATCTCCCAGGAAAGCCCAGTATATAAAACAAGCACGTTGAGGGAGGGAGGGAGGGAATTTTGAGTCTATGTCTAAGCACCTAAAAACTCACTAAAGAAAGCTCCTTAGGGAGCATGGAGTGGTGGCAGAGAGCATGGGCTGCGGAGCCGGATTGTTTCTGTTTGAACAACAGCACTGCTGCTTCATCTCTCTGCACCTTATTTCTACCATCTGACAAACTGGATTGTAAAAAGTGAAGGGGATGATACGTGTAAAGGCTGGCACATAGTAGGCACTTTTCTAAAAATAGCACAGTACAAATGCTAGAGAACACTGGGATTAAATACTGGCAGCATCACTTACCAGCTGTGGAACCTTAAGCAAATTAATGTAACCTCTCTATGCCTTGTTCCTCTAAAAAATGGAGATGATGGAATGCGTAGTTCAGAGACTGTGAGAACTGAATGAGTTAACATGTGTGTAGTGTCTGCCGCATAGTAACCACTTCTTAACTATCTGCTATTTTGACTAACCAAGTTAACCACTGTCAGTCTTCTTTTACTCCTGAAAGTTACTGTATCAGATACACAATCTGGATGATCTTAATAACAAAGAGAGCATTATAAATGACAGAAGAAATCTATGGAGATATTGATTATACAGTCTGGGTTTTCCAGGGCATCTCCATCTTTATGTTGTCCAGCTCCTTGCTGTTCTGTATAGTACATCCTTTGTTCCACTTTAAGCAGAGCAAGCTCCTTAGGGGTGGAGCCCTGCTAATCACAGTGTCTCCAATACCTACCTGTAACCTGAAGGGTGCTTGGCACATAGAAGATGCTTAATAATGATTTCTGGTATGTTTGTTGAATGAATTTGGGAAGGTAGCTATGTGGTAGGTATTTTTTTTTTTGCTTGTCTTCAAATGTGCACACTCTTGCTCCCCAGTTATCCTATTAACTTTTATAAGACTGAGACAACAGTGCCCTATATTACAGATATCTCTCTCATTCATGTGGTCATCAGGTTCTACTCTAGACTTGGATCACTGATCTTGTGCTTTGCCATAGTTATACTATTTCCCTAGTAACGTTCAATTAATATTTTCAACTATTTCATTCCTAATTTAATAAACAAAGGGGCAAACAAAAGCAACGCATTTTACTGACAGTGCCAATCAATAGAAAACAGAATTCTAAAGATTTTTGTTGCAATGCTTTAACTTGTTTTTCCTACAGGGCTATGTGGTGTTTTTTTGTTTGTTTTGGTTTTGGTTTTGGTTTTTTTTTTTTTGCTCGATTTTGCAATCTGTGCATGTGGATGTTAGAATCCCAAAGAGGGTAAGGATAGAACTTTGGCAAGTGTTTGGTCTTCTTCCTGCAATCTTGGCAATTCTTGATCTGTCTATGTGATTATAGCTGAGACAGGCTACAGTCTGATTATATAGAGACTTCTTTTTTTGCCGTCAATCAAAATATTCAAGCTAGGACCTGCTTTTGATATGGAGAAGAAAAGGTGGCAAGTCAAGCTATAATTCTCTTGTATCACATGCATCTGATACTGGCTCTTTTTTTTTCTAAGTCACAGTCCTTAGAAAGAAACACAAACTACAATTCCGTTCCTCTAGAGCTTCCATGAGTTCCAAAACTAAATATTTATTCTCTGTCATACAAAATCAAGATGGTTCGCATATTTATTACATTGGAGCATATAGTGACTTATGTAGGGATTCATCTCTCATTTGATAATTAGTTGTATAAAGTCACTGTATATCACATTGTCTGCCACACTACAGCTTAAATAATGGGAAATAAATAAATTCAGATTTTTTAATATTTTTACATTTTATTCTGAATCACTTCCACAAGTTGTGCTTCTCAGACTTGAAAATCTTAATACACCATTGAGCTCACCTCTTGGGATGTCAGGTGGGCTTAAATAGGTAAATTAAGTCTCTGGATGTAGGTATTTGGGGAGAAGCATCCACCCTGCTGGGCCCAGCTCTGTTCTGCTGTCCCCCACCTGGTGTGTGAAGAAATAGGCTACTATAATCTCAGACTGGGTATGCCCTCTGTTTCTGGGTAGGGTCTATGTGTGTCCCTTCCACATGGAATGGCAGATGGCAAGCGCTCTCCATCTTAAAGAGGATACTGTGTACCTCAAAAAAAAAACATAACAATATCTAAGGTTATAGTAACTATGTCTCCCAAAGTTAGTACAGGCTCCTGGAATGGTGTCTGTACAGAGATGGAAAATGCAAAGGCAGCATACTAGTTGACAGTTCCTGCTTTGAAACCACACGTGGGTTTCAATTCAGCTATGAATTTGAATAAGGCACTTTAGTCTGTTTTCTCAACTATAAAATGGTAGATAATAATTCCTATTCTGAGTAGTCAATAAGGTAATATGCATTAAGTATTTAGTACCAGCACATAGAAAGTATTCAGTAAATGCCACCTAACCTTTTAGAATTGTGTCTGCAAGTAACAGAAAGCCTATTTTCAAACACTTATACTCTTTGGGGTTCATTTTCCTTATGTTAAACAAAATTTTGGAGGGAGATTGCTTCAGGTGTTAGTTCAGTGATGCAAAGGCAAACATTCCTGCCATTCTCTAGGCCTTTCACTAATGGTTACAATACAATTGTCATGGCTCCACACATTACATCCTTTCATTAGGGAAAACAAAAGTTTTTTCCAAGTCCCATAAGAATTGCCCTTTTGTCTCACTGAGCCAAAACTGTCTAATACAAGAGAATGTAGGCAAGTGACATTTAGCCTCTTCCGCCTCTATCATGGAAACGGAAAGAGAAAAGGGCGCCTCAAGTGTTTGTTAGATAATCCAGTGCATAGTGCCTAAAATATTAGTACCTAGTAGTAGTCATGGTGGTAATGGTCATAGAAGGAGGAGGAACTGAACAGAGAAGAGGGCAAAGAAGAGGAAGGAAGGAAGATGACATGAAGCACAAAGTAAGAGACTGGCAAAAAGGTTCAAAACAGAGTAGTTCCCCAAAATGGTTCATTTATTACCCACCTGTTATGTTCTGCCACCTTACAGAACTTTACTTTTCATATGTATTACTAGTCTAACATTTCTAATTGTCACAAAATACTGCAAGTTGAAGCAACAATCCTCCCATTCTTTATATGAGGAATTTGAGGTCCTACACAGTGAGAAGACTTGCCTATTATCTCATGACTACTGAGTAATGGAGCAGTTTTTAAACTAAGATTTTAGCTGATAATCACTAGAGCTGAGCACATATGGACTGCCTCCTTTGGAAAATTAGTATATGCATTGAAAAACAGCTCCATGAAAAGAAATTATTTGGTCAGAAATGTAAAAAAAATACTCTGTTCTCTTATTGGAGATAAACACCGAGAAGTCTTGCACTGTAGAAAACTATCATCCATTTGTTAACTCTAATCATTTTGCAGACTTATACACAAGACCATTTTTTTCCCCAAGTAACCCCCTTAACATTCTGAAGAACTAATGCTCCAAAAAACGTACTTTAGAAAACATCATCATAGACCCAAGAGAGGACAAGTTTAGGGGCCTGAAGAGTAAGTAGTTCATGTCTTCAGGGAGAAGGGGGGCTAGCGGAAGCAAATTTCCACCTCTCATCATGGAGAAAGAATCACTTTGAGCTCTCTGAGCATCTAAGGAGACAACAGAGGTAATTCTAACAGATCCAACAATTTTATGGGAAGTTAAATTGGCTCAACCTAGAGCACAAATAGAAACGTGCCCAGAGTCAGTCATTCAATTCATTGAAATAGCAAACGGAGATTTTTATTTAAATAGAAATGAGTCACTACAGATTTTTTTATACAGAAACATGCTATTTATGCCATCAATATATAGAGGTCCCTGTGATTAACATTTTGGTTCTAGACGCTAATTTCTAGCACAACATGGTGCAGCATCAAATCATTGTCAAGCAGATAATGCCAGGCTTCCATTTAAGGCCTTCACTTCAGCTGCAAATTGACAAATGAACACAAGGCCAGCTCTGACCTAAATAACACATTAAATCTGATGAATCTAAAGTTCTAGCTCTACAAGATTTAGAATTTCCAGGCACATGGAACTAGGGTTCTAAAATACAATGGGCCTTTTGTGGCTAAATTAATGACAGAGACCTACAGCTCGAAGCTATAAATTTTCTCAAAAGGCAAGGCCCTCCCTTGGAATTCTAGTCAGTGGCAGAATCATTAGTGTTGCCTCCACCTTAAGTGAAATTTAGAAAGTGCCATTTGCCACTTCTGTTTTAATTAAGTAATTAACTTTGCTTTAATTACCATTGTCATGAGGGCCCACTTTGGCTATCTGCTAAAACAACTGCTGGTCTCCCCATGTTCATTGGCTGAATTATGATATGCCTAAAAAAGTGGGTTCATTTGTGTGAATTCCAATATTCCCCAATTGTTATCAGAGCTTTCATAAGTTCCAATGACTTATATTTCTTTCAGGCATTATTAGTCTGCATGAAGTGATGTTCATACTATTTCTCTTTCTTTAGAGTCCTCCACCTTACCTTCTATCTCTCCAGGTCCTACTTATCTTCCAAGGCTCAGACACCTGAATAAGACCCTATCAGATTTACCCATCTCACAGATTTTCCCTCATCTGGACTTTTAGAGCATTTATCGGGTATAGCACACATTTTACACATATCGCTCACCCTTTCTTTACTTGTTACTTATTCACAGAGATTGATTAAGGACTCAGCAATGCCAGGCACTGTGTTATGCCCTTGGGATATAGGGATTGCTTGTGTACATATGTAACATTCTCCCAACCATCTAATGCTGTCTTCAAAGTATGTATATCTCCCTTGGTGCCTGGCACAGTGCTTGCCCAGCAGTGATTAATAACGAATATACAGAAGGACAGGTGGATTAGAGATCTGTTGGGAAGCAGTTCATGGAGCTCACACTGCCTTCACAGTGAACAAGATTTCTGATAATGCTTGTCCTAAAAATACAAGAAAAAATGCTTTCTAAAATCAACTTTAAAAAAAAAAAATCAAGCTTCCATTGAATGCCTACTCAGCAGCATCAATAACTGTCCCAGATCCTAGGGATAGAGAGATAGATT